>NC_058088.1:50579065-50879065 GCF_014858855.1 Bufo gargarizans
GGCCTGTCCCCCAAACATATGAGTTTCAGAATGGCCTGCTGACGTTTACCCCGGGCTGTGCTGAAGTTGGTGTTGAAGGTGTGTGGCTGACTGGATGAGCAGGTGGAAGAAGAGGAGGAGGAAGCTGAGTAGGAGGAGGTGGAAACAGGAGGCAAAGAATGTTGCCATGCGATCCTTGGCGGCAGAAGGACGTGCGCCAAACAGCTCTCCGCCTGGTGCCCAGCTGCCACTACATTTACCCAGTGTGCAGTCAGGGAGATATAGCGTCCCTGGCCGTGCTTACTGGTCCACGTATCTGTGGTTAGGTGGACCTTGCCACAGATGGCGTTGCGCAGTGCACACTTGATTTTATCGGATACTTGGTTGTGCAGGGAAGGCACGGCTCTCTTGGAGAAGTAGTGCCGGCTGGGAACAACATACTATGGGACAGCAAGAGACATGAGCTGTTTGAAGCTGTCTGTGTCCACCAGCCTAAATGACAGCATTTCATAGGCCAGTAGATTAGAAATGCTGGCATTCAGGGCCAGGGATCGAGGGTGGCTAGGTGGGAATTTACGCTTTCTCTCAAATGTTTGTGAGATGGAGAGCTGAACACTGCCGTGTGACATGGTTGAGATGCTTGGTGACGGAGGTGGTGGTGTTGGTGGTACATCCCCTGTTTGCTGGGCGGCAGGTGCCAACGTTCCTCCAGAGGCGGAGGAAGAGGCCGAGGCGGCAGCAGCAGAAGAGGCCGAGGCGGCAGCAGCAGAAGAGGCCAAGGCGGCAGCAGCAGAAGAGGTAGCAGGGGGAGCCTGAGTGACTTCCTTGGTTTTAAGGTGTTTACTCCACTGCAGTTCATGCTTTGCATGCAGGTGCCTGGTCATGCAGGTTGTGCTAAGGTTCAGAACGTTAATGCCTCGCTTCAGGCTCTGATGGCACAGCGTGCAAACCACTCGGGTCTTGTCATCAGCACATTGTTTGAAGAAGTGCCATGCCAGGGAACTCCTTGAAGCTGCCTTTGGGGTGCTCGGTCCCAGATGGCGGCGGTCAGTATCAGGCGGAGTCTCTTGGCGGCGGGTGTTCTGCTTTTGCCCACTGCTCCCTCTTTTGCTACGCTGTTGGCTCGGTCTCACCACTGCCTCTTCCTCCGAACTGTGAAAGTCAGTGGCACGACCTTCATTCCATGTGGGGTCTAGGACCTCATCGTCCCCTGCATCGTCTTCCACCCAGTCTTGATCCCTGACCTCCTGTTCAGTCTGCACACTGCAGAAAGACGCAGCAGTTGGCACCTGTGTTTCGTCATTATCAGAGACGTGCTGAGGTGGTATTCCCATGTCCTCATCATCAGAAAACATAAGTGGTTGTGCGTCAGTGCATTCTATGTCTTCCACCGCTGGGGAAGGGCTGGGTGGATGCCCTTGGGAAACCCTGCCAGCGGAGTCTTCAAACAGCATAAGAGACTGCTGCATAACTTGAGGCTGAGACAGTTTCCCTGGTATGCATGGGGTGATGTGACAGACTGATGGGCTTGGTTTTCAGGCGCCATCTGTGCCCTTTCTGCAGAGGACTGGGTGGGAGATAATGTGAACGTGCTGGATCCACTGTCGGCCACCCAATTGACTAATGCCTGTACCTGCTCAGGCCTTACCATCCTTAGAACGGCATTGGGCCCCACTATATATCGCTGTAAATTCTGGCGGCTACTGGGACCTGAGGTAGTTGGTACACTAGGACGTGTGGCTGTGGCAGAACGGCCACGTCCTCTCCCAGCACCAGAGGGTCCACTAACACCACCACGACCATGTCCGCGTCCGCGTCCCTTACTAGATGTTTTCCTCATTGTTACCGTTCACCACAATAAGAAAAATATTATTTGGCCCAATGTATTGAATTCAAATTCAGGCCTTTCTTTACAGACACCTAACACTATCTGGCTATCTATTTAGGTACCGTATTACACTAATACAGGCACAGCAATAACGACAGATTTAGCTAAATATAAATTTGAGGCCTAGTATTTAGGCGCTGGGTGACCGGTATGGATTTAGTGACAGAATTAGACTTGGAAATGCACAGTAGCGTGTGTGTGAAGTTATTCAGAATGACCCTATGTGCACCTTGAATCTTATATACCCTTTTAGGGATAGATTTTTTTTATTTATTTTTTTATTATATATTTTATTGAGTATAGTACAAAATTCATATCCATATAACATTTATAATATTATAAAATCCTTAAGTCCGTAGGTTTCTAATTTATAATAATAATAATAATTTCATACAAATACCCATGCTTATGGGGATAATACAAGTCGAATGGAAATCTCACTTGCTGAGAGGAGAGCGGGATTCGCCCGACATCAACAGCCTGATACGGCAAACACACACAGCATCTCAATGTCGGAAGGTCCCGCCATCCTCCAGCATTCCTAGAGATACTCCAATGCTCAGATGTAGCTTTACATCCTTCACCAATTACAATGCACATAGAAAAACCGGACTAATAAGATCATCCCCAGCCCTCCCCACCTATTCCCCCCCCCCCCCCCCCACCTTGCAGGAAAAAAAAAAAAAAAAAAAAAGATATGTATAATAAAGAAGGAAATTCCAGATTAATTAATTAGCCATGTCCCAGTCTTCCCACAGTTTGCCCCACTTTAAGTAGGTTCCTCTTTGTTTATACAAAATCCTCTCATAGATTTTCACTTTCTCGACCAGAGCCAACCAGTTGTTACAGTCTGGAGCGGAAGAGCAAAACCATAGTCTAGAAACAAGAAGCCTGGCCAAAAACATCACCTTAATCAATAATTGGCGTTTTATAGGTTGATAATTAACCTCCGATAAGTCTCCCAGGACCCATATTCTGGGGGACAGAGGAATAACAATGTTAAATTTGCGAGCCAAGTTAGTTTGGACCGATCTCCAATAGCTGCTCACCATTGGGCAGTCCCAGAACAGATGTAGATGATCTGCCTCGGAGTCGCCACAGCGTGGGCAGTCGGAGGAGACTCTAAGTCCTATCCTGTATAACCACATAGGTGTCACATATATTTTGTGCAAAATATTGAATTGTACGACAGTGTGATTAAAATTATGTGAAACAGATTTTAAGCTTTCCCCTATATTCTCCCAATCTGGGGGACCCACCTCTGAGAGTAACAAAGACCAGGATCTCTGTCCTGGAGAAAGAAGACCCCAAAAATTTTTTTTCATTAAGTGTCTATAGCAATGTGATATTTTAATTTTCGTGGCAACTTTCTTAATAATTAAATCATGTAAAATTTCAGGAGTATCTATAAAAAAAAGGTGACTATTCAAAGTGCTAGAAAGTGCTGACCTCAATTGGAAATATGCATACCAAGCTACCTCACCCAAATTTGCCCTTTGCCTTAGCTCCGTCAGGGACAAAATTTGTCCACCACTAACCACCTGATATAAGTACTGAACATTCTTGGTCCTCCAATACTGACAACAACTCAAATCCGTTAAATTCAAAAGCTTTGAATTATGCCACAATGGGGTGCAAATGAGTGAAGCCTTAACTCCACACCAGCTCCTAATAACCAGCCAAGTCTTTATAGCCATTCTGCAAAAAAGTGTATACCCAGTCTGTATATTTGATAAATAATCGGACTCCAATACGGTAAAAAAGTCCGAAAAACCTGAGTCTTTCACCACTTTATTGCAAAAGTGGCTATTCTCCCAGTCGTTAAAAAGACAAAGTTGAGAGGCCACAAAGTACCCCTTAAAATAGGGGAGGTTAAGACCTCCCCGATTATAGGGCATGGAGAAATAGAGTGACTTCAATCTCACACGCTTCCTCCCCCACAATAGATCATTAAGCATCCGCTCTATCAATCTAAAATACTTGTCTGCGATCCATACAGGCGAGTTGCGCAGGACATAAAGAACCTGGGGCAGTACTACCATTTTTATTAAAGAGATTCTGTCCGCTCTTGCAGGCAGAATTTTTTGCCATATCTTGATTTTAGCCCTCAACTTTATCAGCAGGGGAATCAGATTGAGTTGTAAATATTCCTGAGGTTTGGCAGAGACTGCAATCCCCAGGTACTTTATTGAATCAGAGATTGTTAACTGGTTATCCCAATCACCTCGCAACTCGTCTATAGGGAGGAGAACGGTCTTTTCCCAATTGATCTCTAAACCAGACGGAATGGAGAAGAAGCCAACCAAATCCATTATACGAGGGAGAGTGGTTTCTGTTTGATTGACAAAAACCAAGATGTCATCTGCATACAGGGATACACGGTCATACTTCCCCATTATGCCAAAGCCGGCCACCTGCAGATCCTGCCTTATGCTAGCTGCTAAGGGTTCAATATAAATATTAAACAAGAGGGGGGAAAGAGGACAGCCTTGACGGGTGCCTCTTTTCTAAAATAAAACTCTCTGTGAGAGTATCGTTAATCCTGATCCTGGCAACTGGAGAGCTATATAATAACTGAGCCATCGCCATAAATCTAGGGCCAAAGCCCATTTTTTTCATCACCTCCCAGAGAAAAGTCCACTCCACCCTGTCGAAGGCTTTGGTAGCATCCAACGACAGGATGGAGCGGGTACCACACCCCGGGGACTGAATATTCATAAATAGCCTATGCAAATTATGATGGGTACCCCTTTTTAGGGATAGATTTAAAGTAGCTCTGATACAGCAGAAACCACTAAATTAGGAAATTGCTAAATTGGGAATTGTATTTCAACCCAGAACAAAAACTGTGCTTTGACGGACACTAAATAACTTGCCCAGCCACAACAGTACAGCAGTAACCACAGATTTAGCTGAATATGAATTTGAGGCCTAGTATTTAGGCGCTGGGTGACAGGTATAGGTTTACTGACAGAATTAGACTTGGAAATGCACAGTAGCGTGTGTGAAGTTATTCAGAATGACCCTATGTGCACCTTGAGTCTTATATACCCTATTAGGGATAGATTTAAAGTAGCTCTGATACAGCAGAAACTACTAAATTAGGAAATTGCTAAATTGTGAATTGTATTTCAACCCAGAACAAAAACTGTGCTTTGACGGACACTAAATAACTTGCCCAGCCACAGCAATAACCACAGATTTAGCTGACTATAAATTTGAGGCCTATTATTTAGGCGCTGGGTGACAGAAAAAAATAACCACACTATTGATGGTTAAATGCACTTGGTGTGACAGCTTGACCAACCACACTATTGAGGGTTAAATGCACTTGGTGACAGGCTCAGCTTGCCCCTGATGTAGTATATGGCCAAAAAATAACCACACTATTGATGGTTAAATGCACTTGGTGTGACAGCTTGACCCTGATGTAGGATTTAGCCAAAAAACAACCACACCATTGAGGGTTAAATGCACTTGGTGACAGCTTGCCCCTGATGTAGTATATGGCCAAAAAATAACCACACTATTAATGGTTAAATGCACTTTGTGTGACATCTTGACCCTGATGTAGGATTTAGCCAAAAAACAACCACACTATTGAGGGTTAAATGCACTTGGTGACAGCTTGCCCCTGATGTAGTATATGGCCAAAAAATAACCACACTATTGCTAGTTTTGCCTTATTTTTTATTTTTTTTTATTAAATATTTCTTTATTGTTATACAAAACACATTAAATATACAGTATCTGGCCGTCCAACGGGTCGTACAATAATCATTCAAATTAACTTTTTACCCCTACCACCCCCCCAACCCCCACCCCTGTCCAAGTGCATCACTATTTATAATAACAATATAAGGTACTATATATAATAACAATATATGGGTATATTTATTTTTCCTTTCCCCTTCTTCCACCCTCCCCCCTTTTCCCCTTTACAAATATCCCTTTGTTACCATCGTCTCAAAAATATCCATCTATAGATTGGATAAAATTTACAACTTTTTATTTACAGCCGTCAGAAAAAGATGAAAAAAAAAAGGAAAGGAAAAACATTCCATTCTTATCCTATACATACCCAACTATTTTTACTCTCCAATTTACCATCCCCCCAAAGACGTGGGGGAGGGGGAGACGTGCAAAAAAAAAATAAAAAAAATAAAAATAAAACCCTATCTATCCAGCCCTAAAGTAACCAGCACTTCCATATTTTATCTGTAATTTTTCCTTTTCTACTATGGCCCTCCATCACCCGTTCTTCTTTAATCATGTCCTCTACTGCTTTTCTCCACTGCCGAACTGTTGGAGGGTCAACCCCTACCCATTTCTTGAGTATTAAGAGTCTAGCTTGAAATAAAACCTTACTAAGGACCATACTTATATCTCTATTTAAACCCAGATGTTCGATTGCCCCCAGAACACACGTCATCGGATCCTCTGATATTTGAACCTTCAAGATTCGATATATAGTATCTGTTATTTCTGTCCAATATCTAAACAATCTGGGGCATCTCCAGAAGCAATGCATTAAGTCTGCTCTCTCTCCCCCACATTTTATACAATCATCCGAGGATCTAACGCCCATTCTTTTTAATATCCATGGGGATCTATGCAACCTATGAACCACAAAAAATTGTGAAATCTTATGTGAACCCCTGTTTGAGACTCGAGAATAGTTCTTTAATGCATCGTTCCATTTTTCTTCCGTAAAAAATTCCAGTTCGTTCTCCCATTTTTTCCTAGCTAATATTGTAACCCGTTTCTTTTTTCCCCCATCAGTATCTTATATATTTTTGCCGTTATTCCTCTTCTTTCACCCAGATTAGTAAATTTGTGTAATATCTCAGATCTTTCCATCTTATATTTATCCTCTTGCATAACTAACCTCAATGCATTCCTAAGCTGAAAGTATTTATATATGTCCCTATACGGTATACCGAACTCTCTAACCATCGTATTAAAGTCTTTCAATTTACCCTGTTCAAATATCTGGTTTAAGTATTTCATCCCCTTTTTCTCCCAGTCGATATACATTTTAATCCCCTGCAGTTCCTTAAGGTTAATATTTTTCCATATAGGTGTATATTGCAAAAACCCTTTAATCTCTAGTATTTTTTTTATCTCCACCCATATATATTCCATTAAGTTTAAAACTCTATTTCCTGTATTTTTTCCTCCCAGTGTACCCGATTCCAACACCTCTAAAAAGTTCCATTCTTCTTTCCATCCCAATCTATTTACTACCTGACTACCCACCAACCCATCCAAACTACTCTTTATTTGACCATATTGTGTAATTATATAATAGAAAAACCAATTCGGAACTGCAAGTCCACCATCTTTCACTGGGAGCTGAAGTATCTCTCTCTTTATTCTGGGAATCTTACCTTTCCAAAGAAAATCTCCCATTAACCTATCGAGCAGTCTAAAGGTATCCTGCGACAACCTGACTGGGGCATTTTGAAGGACATATAGTATTTTGGGGAGAAAAACCATTTTTATTAAGTTTACCCGACCCTGTATTGAAATTGGTAATTTACGCCAGACATGTATTTTGGCCCTAAGTTCTTTTATTAGGGGAAGTACATTTAATTTTTCATATTCTCCTATGTTTCCGGAGATTTGTATCCCCAAATATTTAAAATTTTCTTGTTTTCCTAACACCTGTACCTTTAGAAACCCCTGTGGTTGTGCATCTCCCAACATCAACATATATGATTTCCCCCAATTAATATTTAAACCAGAAAAACAACCAAACTTATCTATTATATCTATAACTCTATTAAACTGGTCTCCAGTATTGTGCAAAAATAATAAAATATCATCCGCGTACATTAACAATTTTTCCTCCCCACCCTCATAGTGAAAGCCTTTAATTTCCCTATCATTTCTTATTATACATGCCATAGGTTCGATCGCGATAGCAAATAATAGTGGAGAGAGAGGGCATCCCTGCCTAGTGCCCCGGTATAGGGCAAGGGGCAGGGACAAGCTCCCATCCACCATCACTCTGGCCCGCGGATCCTTATATATTAACTGTATCCATCTTATAAATCCTTCCCCTATACCGACCCTTTTTAATACTGCCCATAAATATTCCCATTCAATACAGTCGAATGCCTTTTGGGCATCCAATGATAGTATGGCTTTCTCCCCCGCTTCTATTCTATTAGCTTCAATATTTAAATACAACCTTCTTATATTTGAGTATATCGTTCTACCCGGTATAAAACCTGTTTGATCTAAGTTTATTATACCCTTAACCACCCTCAAAAGTCTATCGGCCAAAACTTTTGCCAGAATTTTAACATCGGTATTTAAAAGTGATATTTAAGTGGTCTAGTTGTTCTTTGCCCTTTTTTGGAATTAATGTTATAATTGCCTCTTTCATAGAGTCTGGTAGGTCCCCAATTTTTTTAGCCTCATCCAATGTTATTTTTAGTTCAGGTACTAACACCTGGGAGAAGGTTTTATAAATTTCAAAAGGGAGCCCATCACATCCTGGTGCTTTTTCAGATTTTACCTGCCCCAAGACCTTATTTATTTCTGCAATTGATATTTCTTTTTCTAGAAATACTTTTTGGGCCTGGGATATCTCCCTAAGAGGGATATGTTCTAAATACAAGTCTAATTCTTGTTTTGAATATTGTGCCCTAGACTTGTATACCTCCTGGAAATATTTTAAAAACACCTCTTTAACTCCTTCTGGTGTATTAATTGTCTCACCCATTTTATCTTTAATCACCCCTATCCAGGATTTCTCTCTTTGATTTCTTGCTATATTTGCCAAGATTTTACCAACTTTTTCTCCCTCTGTGGCCAACCGGATCCCTTGAAAAATTAATTCTTTCCTACTTCTCTCCATATGATATACCTTTAGCTTTTCCTGTTCTTCCTCCCATATTTTCTTATTATAGTCAGTGGGATATCTCATACATGTTATAGCTAATTCCTGGATTTTTTTTTCCAAAGCAATCCCCATTTCCCTGGTAGTTTTTTTCCAGTGGTTCACTTTTTTACAAAGCAATCCTCTTAGATATGCTTTAGCCGTATCCCAGACAATTAACCTACTTGCGGAGTAGTTGTTTTCCCTAAAAAAAAAATTGAATTCTTCCATTATACTTTCTTTATCTGGAATCATTGGTAACCAATGGGGGTTAAGCTTAAACGGTAGTGAGGCCTTCTTTTTATTCAAATCTAGTTCCAATACCACGGCATTATGATCTGATAGAGCCATAGGGAGATACTTTATTTTAATCCTATTATAGAGCATCAGATTTTTATTTCCCAGGGCCATATCTATTCTAGACCAGGTTTGGTGTGTTTTGGAGTAGCAGGAATACATATTTTCATCCGGGTTCTGGAGGCGCCAAACATCAATCCAGTTAAATTCGTGGGCTAATTTATAAAAATCTACTTTTTGTGTTCTTCCCCCTCTGCTAGAGGATCTATCCCTGAGTGGATCCATAACTGCATTATAGTCTCCAATCGCAATCATTATAGCTTCCTGTCTATCCAGCATGAATCCATACAGTTGATATAAAATCTCTGACTTATACGGTGGAGGAATATAGATGTTTGCAATTACCATTTTAACCCCTTCCACATTACAATATAGAAAGAGGTATCTGCCACATTCATCGGCCTCACACATCAAACATTCAAATTTTATTTTATTATGGATCAAAATTGAGACCCCTCTTGAGTAAGTAGTATATACAGAATGGTAACTTTCCCCTATCCATCTCTTCTGCAACCATCTTAAAGATTCCTTATCCAAATGTGTCTCTTGTAGACAAATGATAGCTGGCAGAAACCTCTTCATCCACTCAAGGATAGCATACCTCTTCACTCTCTCCCTTAAACCCCTCGTATTCAGCGAAACAATCCTAACCATCTAGCAGAGGGGGAGGGAAAAAAAAAAAAAAACACACGTCTCCCTCTCCCTCAACCCACCCACCCCCTCCCATCCTAAATAGCCCCCCTCCCTGCTATCCAGCAGTCGGGGCGACTCCATAACTTAGCATACTAGCTCCTTCCCTCTCCGCATCCCCCGGCCTCATAGGCCCTCCCCGTCCGCCCAGTCGCTAACCTCCTCCGGAGTCTGAAAAAAAACAGTCCTGCCTTTATATTCCACCCTTAATTTTGCCGGAAAGAGTAGACTGTATTTCAAACCTGCTTCCCTTAATCTTTTCTTAACAACAATATACTCTTTCCTATGGGCGTTAGTATGTGCAGAATAGTCTGGGAATAACCTTATCTTTACACCCTGAATCTGGTACTTTTCGGAGGTTCTTGCATCGTTTAATATTCTATCACGGTCCCTGCCTAATAGACATTTAACCAATATCTGTCTAGGAGATTCTCCTGGAACCCTCTTTCTAATAGGGACCCTATGCGCTCTTTCAATAGCAAACAGTGGAGATAGAGCACCCTCCGTACAATTATCCCTTATCCATCTCTCCATATATTCGGTACAGTTGTCACCTTCTACGCGCTCTGGGATCCCTATGCATCTTATATTGGATCTCCTTTATCTGTCCTCTTGACTTATTATTTTTTGTTCCATCCTAGTATTCATTTCCTTTAACAGAACCACCTCTTTCTCCAATTTCTGTACCGAATGTTCCAAAACGGGAACCTTATCCTCCATCTCATGTAGGCGCTGCCTTATTTTCTCCATCTCGTCCCGTATTACACTAACATCCATTTGCACTGCCCCCATCTGGGTCACTATATTCCCCATTACGTTCTCCATCCTCGAGACAGTGCAAAGTATGTCTTTCATCATCTTTGCATCGGTTTCTGTGAATGCAACTGCTGTTCCCTTCTCCCCCCCTCCCCCCACAATCCCACTGTCCTGCACCAAACCATGCGACCCTGTTTCTATCCCTCTCTCCTTTTGTGGGGACCCAAAACCAGGCGAGTTTGGAGCTAAAAATTTATTTAAGCCCTGCTGTTTGGGCCCGATCTCCAATCCCGTAGCTGATCTCCTATTGCTACCCCCCGTAGGGCCTTTCTTGGGTGGCATTTTTGGGGTCTCCTTACCTCCCTCCCCTACTTGCCTCCCGTCGGCCCACCCCCAGCCGGTCACAGCAAACCAAATTCAGAAAAAAACAAAATATCCACAACTTGTTAATAACACAACAAAAAATAAAGGAGAGAAGGAAAAAAAATAATAATAATAATAAAAAAAAAGACACTGTAAAGGGCCCAAAAAACAAAAAAAAAAAAAAAAAACGTCCAAAGTTAAAGATGCTGTCCTTATTTTCCGTAGAAAACACTCAAAGTCACCTTTGACGATAGGAAAAAAGACAGGACATTTTTAGTATCCTCTTGTCTGTTAATCTTCAACATAGGATACAATAAAATAAGACAGTAGGTAGAAGTAGTAGTCCGTTAATCCAGATTTAATCCAGCAGGGGGTTAGGGGTGGAAGTATTAGAGGGGTTAAATGTTAGTAAAGTGATCCATTCCTAAGGGGGGGGGGGGGTTCTTCTTAACATTTGACTATTGCTAGTTAAATGCACTTGGAGTGACACCTTGACCCTGATGTAGGATTTAGCCAAAAAACAACCACACAATTAAGGGTTAAATGCACTTGGTGACAGCTTGCCCCTGATGTAGTATATGGCCAAAAAATAACCAGACTATTAATGGTTAAATGCACTTGGTGTGACAGCTTGACCCTGATGTAGGATTTAGCCAAAAACAACCACACCATTGAGGGTTAAATGCACTTGGTGACAGCTTGCCCCTGATGTAGTATATGGCCAAAAAACAACCACACTATTGAGGGTTAAATGCACTTGGTGGCAGCTTGTGCTGGCGCACCACAAGACACAAAATGGCCGCCGATCACCCCAGAAAAAAGTGACTGAAAAACGCTCTAGGCAGCCTAAAAACAGTGAGCAATTCAATAGCAGCAGTTCAATCATCCACAGCTGCAGATCTATCTCTGAATGAAGTCTTTTGGAGGAGTTAATCACTGCCTAATCTCGCCCTAACGTCGCAGCTGCAACCTCTCCCTACACTGATCAGAGCAGAGTGACGGGCGGCGCTATGTGACTCCAGCTTAAATAGAGGCTGGGTCACATGCTGCACTGGCCAATCACAGCCATGCCAATAGTAGGCATGGCTGTGACGGCCTCTTGGGGCAAGTAGTATGACGCTTGTTGATTGGCTGCTTTGCAGCCTTTCAAAAAGCGCCAAGAAAGCGACGAACACCGAACTCGAACCCCGAACCCGTGTCACGGACACCCTAAAATTCGGTACGATCCCGAACTATACAGTTCGGGTTCGCTCATCCCTAGTCCAGATATACGACATCCATTGATTCGCTGCTGTCAAGTCTAGAACTTACCTCCTCATAGAAACTGATTAAATTAGTTTCACATGACCGATCCCTCATGAAGCCATTATTTGCTTAATTTTATTGACGTACTCCAAGATAGCATCTCTTAGAAAACCTTCACACAGTTTACCCACGACAGAAGTTAGACTTACCGGTAGGGATGAGCGAACCCGAACTGTATAGTTCGGGTTTGTACCGAATTTTGGGGTGTCCGTGACACGGACCCGAACCCGGACATTTTCGTAAAAGTCCGGGTTCGGGTTCGGTGTTCGTCGCTTTATTGGCGCTTTTTGAAAGGCTGCAAAGCAGCCAATCAACAAGCGTCATACTACTTGCCCCAAGAGGCCGTCACAGCCATGCCTACTATTGGCATGGCTGTGATTGGCCAGAGCACCATGTTACCCAGCCTCTATTTAAGCTGGAGTCACGTAGTGCCGCACGTCACTCTGCTCTGATCAGCATAGGGAGAGGTTGCAGCCGCGACGTTAGGGCGAGATTAGGCAGTGATTAACTCCTCCAAAGGACTTCATTCAGAGATCGATCTGCAGCTGTGGATGATTGAACTGCTGCTATTGAATTGCTCACTGTTTTTAGGCTGCCCAGAGCGTTTTTCAGTCACTTTTTTCTGGGGTGATCGGCGGCTATTTTGTGTCTTGTGGTGCGCCAGCACAAGCTGCCACCAAGTGCATTTAACCCTCAATGGTGTGGTTGTTTTTTGGCTAAATCCTACATCAGGGTGAAGCTGTCACACCAAGTGCATTTAACCAGCAATAGTCTGGTTATTTTTTGGCCATATACTACATCAGGGGCAAGCTGCGCCCGTCACCAAGTGCATTTAACCCTCAATGGTGTGGTTGGTCAAGCTGTCACACCAAGTGCATTTAACCATCAATAGTGTGGTTATTTTTTGGCCATATCCCAGTATAATTCTGTAAGTAAACGTATACCTGTCACCCAGCGCCTAAATAGTAGGCCTCAAGTTTATATCCAGCTAAATCTGTCGTTACTGGTGTGGCTGGTCAAGTTATTTAGTGTCCGTCAAAGCACAGTTTTTGTTCTGGGTTGAAATACAATTCCCAATTTAGCAATTTCCTAATTTAGTGGTTTCTGCTGTATCAGAGCTATTTTAAATCTATCCCTAAAAAGGTATATAAGTTTCAAGGTGCACATAGGGTCATTCAGAATAACTTCACACACACGCTACTGTGCATATCCCAGTCTAATTCTGTCAGTAAACCTATACCTGTCACCCAGCGCCTAAATACTAGGCCTCAAATTTATATCCAGCTAAATCTGTCGTTACTGGTGTGGATGGTCAAGTTATTTAGTGTCCGTCAAAGCACAGTTTTTGTTCTGGGTTGAAATACAATTCCCAATTTAGCAATTTCCTAATTTAGTGGTTTCTGCTGTATCAGAGCTATTTGAAATCTATCCCTAAAAGGGTATATCAGAATCAAGGTGCACATCGGGTCATTCTGAATAACTTCACACACACGCTACTGTGCATTTCCAAGTCTAATTCTTTCAGTAAACCTAAACCTGTCACCCAGCGCCTAAATAATAGGCCTCAAATTTATAGTCAGCTAAATCTGTGGTTACTGCTGTGCCTGTATTAGTGTAATACGGTACCTAAATAGATGCCAGATAGTGTTAGTTGTCTTTAAAAAAAGGCCTGAATTTAAATTCAATACATTGGGTCAAATAATATTTTTGTTGTTGTGGTGAACGATAACAATGAGGAAAACATCTAGTAAAGGACGCGGACGCGGACATGGTCGTGGTGGTGTTAGTGGACCCTCTGGTGCTGGGAGAGGACGAGGCCGTGCCACAGCCACACGTCCTAGTGTATCAACTACCTCAGGTCCCAGTAGACGCCATAATTTACAGCGATATTTGGTGGGGCCCAAGGCCGTTCTAAGGATGGTAAGGCCTGAGCAGGTACAGGCATTAGTCAATTGGGTGGCCGACAGTGGATCCAGCACGTTCACATTATCTCCCACCCAGTCTTCTGCAGAAAGCGCACAGATGGCGCCTGAAAACCAACCCCATCAGTCTGTCACATCACCCCCATGCATACCAGGGAAACTGTCTGAGCCTCAAGTTATGCAGCAGTCTCTTATGCTGTTTGAAGACTCCGCTGGCAGGGTTTCCCAAGGGCATCCACCCAGCCCTTCCCCAGCGGTGGAAGACATAGAATGCACTGACGCACAACCACCTTTTGTTTCCTGATGATGAGGACATGGGAATACCACCTCAGCATGTCTCTGATGATGACGAAACACAGGTGCCAACTGCTGCGTCTTTCTGCAGTGTGCAGACTGAACAGGAGGTCAGGGATCAAGACTGGGTGGAAGACGATGCAGGGGACGATGAGGTCCTAGACCCCACATGGAATGAAGGTCGTGCCACTGACTTTCACAGTTCCGAGGAAGAGGCAGTGGTGAGACCGAGCCAACAGCGTAGCAAAAGAGGGAGCAGTGGGCAAAAGCAGAACACCCCCCGCCAAGAGACTCCGCCTGCTACTGACCGCCGCCATCTGGGACCGAGCACCCCAAAGGCAGCTTCAAGGATTTCCCTGGCATGGCACTTCTTCAAACAATGTGCTGACGACAAGACCCGAGTGGTTTGCACGCTGTGCCATCAGAGCCTGAAGCGAGGCATTAACGTTCTGAACCTTAGCACAACCTGCATGACCAGGCACCTGCATGCAAAGCATGAACTGCAGTGGAGTAAACACCTTAAAACCAAGGAAGTCACTCAGGCTCCCCCTGCTACCTCTTCTGCTGCTGCCGCCTCGGCATCTTCTGCTGCTGCTGCCACCTCGGCCTCTTCCTCCGCCTCTGGAGGAACGTTGGCACCTGCCGCCCAGCAAACAGAGGATCTACCACCAATACCACCACCACCTCCGTCACCAAGCATCTCAACCATGTCACACGGCAGCGTTCAGCTCTCCATCTCACAAACATTTGAGAGAAAGTGTAAATTCCCACCTAGCCACCCTCCATCCCTGGCCCTGAATGCCAGCATTTCTAAACTACTGGCCTAAGAAATGCTGTCATTCAGGCTGGTGGACACAGACAGCTTCAAACAGCTCATGTCGCTTGCTGTCCCACAGTATGTTGTTCCCAGCCGCCACTACTTCTCCAAGAGAGCCGTGCCTTCCCTGCACAACCAAGTATCCGATAAAATCAAGTGTGCAGTGCGCAACTCCATCTGTGGCAAGGTCCACCTAACCACAGATACGTGGACCAGTAAGAACGGCCAGGGACGCTATATCTCCCTAACTGCACACTGGGTAAATGTAGTGGCGGTTGGGTCCCAGGCGGAGAGCTGTTTGGCGGACGTCCTTCCGCCGCCAAGGATCGCAGGGCAACATTCTTTGCCTCCTGTTGCCACCTCCTCCTTCTCAGCTTCCTCCTCCTCTTCTTCCACCTGCTCATCCAGTCAGCCACACACCTTCACCACCAACCTCAGCACAGCCCGGGGTAAACGTCAGCAGGCCATTCTGAAACTCATATGTTTGGGGGACAGGCCCCACACCGCACAGGAGTTGTGGCGGGGTAGAGAACAACAGACCGACGAGTGGTTGCTGCCGGTGAGCCTCAAGCCCGGCCTGGTGGTGTGTGATAATGGGCGAAATCTCGTTGCAGCTCTGGGACTAGCCGGTTTGACGCACATCCCTTGCTTGGTGCATGTGCTGAATTTGGTGGTGCAGAAGTTCATTCACAACTACCCCGACATGTCAGAGCTGCTGCATAAAGTGCGGGCCGTCTGTTCGCGCTTCCGGCGTTCACATCCTGCCGCTGCTCGCCTGTCTGCGCTACAGCGTAACTTCGGCCTTCCCGCTCACCGCCTCATATGCGACGTGCCCACCAGGTGGAACTCCACCTTGCACATGCTGGACAGACTGTGCGAGCAGCAGCAGGCCATAGTGGAGTTTCAGCTGCAGCACGCACGGGTCAGTCGCACTACGGAACAGCACCACTTTACCACCAATGACTGGGCCTCCATGCGAGACCTGTGTGCCCTGTTGCGCTGTTTCGAGTACTCCACCAACATGGCCAGTGGCGATGACGCCGTTATCAGCGTTACAATACCACTTCTATGTCTCCTTGAGAAAACACTTAGGGCGATGATGGAAGAGGAGGTGGCCCAGGAGGAGGAGGAGGACGAGGAAGAGGGGTCATTTTTAGCACTTTCAGGCCAGTCTCTTCGAAGTGACTCAGAGGGAGGTTTTTTGCAACAGCAGAGGCCAGGTACAAATGTGGCCAGCCAGGGCCCACTACTGGAGGACGAGGATGAGGAGGAGATGGAGGAGGATGAGGATGAAGCATGGTCACAGCGGGGTGGCACCCAACGCAGCTCGGGCCCATCACTGGTGCATGGCTGGGGGGAAACGCAGGACGATGACGATACGCCTCCCACAGAGGACAGCATGTCCTTACCCCTGGGCAGCCTGGCACACATGAGCGACTACATGCTGAAGTGCCTGCGCAATGACAGCAGAGTTGCCCACATTTTAACGTGTGCGGACTACTGGGTTGCCACCCTGCTGGATCCACGGTACAAAGACAATGTGCCCACCTTACTTCCTGCACTGGAGCGTGATAGGAAGATGCGCGAGTACAAGCGCACGTTGGTAGACGCGCTACTGAGAGCATTCCCAAATGTCACAGGGGAACAAGTGGAAGCCCAAGGCCAAGGCAGAGGAGGAGCAAGAGGTCGCCAAGGCAGCTGTGTCAATGCCAGCTCCTTTGAGGGCAGGGTTAGCATGGCAGAGATGTGGAAAAGTTTTGTCAACACGCCACAGCTAACTGCACCACCACCTGATACGCAACGTGTTAGCAGGAGGCAACATTTCACTAACATGGTGGAACAGTACGTGTGCACACCCCTCCACGTACTGACTGATGCTTCGGCCCCATTCAACTTCTGGGTCTCCAAATTGTCCACGTGGCCAGAGCTAGCCTTTTATGCCTTGGAGGTGCTGGCCTGCCCGGCGGCTAGCGTTTTGTCTGAACGTGTATTCAGCACGGCAGGGGGCGTCATTACAGACAAACGCAGCCGCCTGTCTACAGCCAATGTGGACAAGCTGACGTTCATAAAAATGAACCAGGCATGGATCCCACAGGACCTGTCCGTCCCTTGTGCAGATTAGACATTAACTACCTCCCCTTAACCATATATTATTGGACTCCAGGGCACTTCCTCATTCAATCCTATTTTTATTTTCATTTTACCATTATATTGCGGGGCAACCCAAAGTTGAATGAACCTCTCCTCTGTCTGGGTGCCGGGGCCTAAATATATGCCAATGGACTGTTTCAATGTTGGGTGACGTGAAGCCTGATTCTCTGCTATGACATGCAGACTGATTCTCTGCTGACATGAAGCCAGATTCTCTGTTATGGGACCTCTCTCCTCTGCCTGGGTGCTGGGCCTAAATATGACAATGGACTGTTACAGTGGTGGCTGACGTGAAGCCTGATTCTCTTCTATGACATGCAGACTGATTCTCTGGTGACATGAAGCCAGATTCTCTGTTACGGGACCTGTCTCCTCTGCCTGGGTGCCTGGGCCTAAATATCTGACAATGGACTGTTCCAGTGTTAAGTGACGTGAAGCATGATTCTCTGCTATGACATGAAGACTGATTCTCTGCTGACATGAAGCCTGATTCTCTGTTATGGGACCTCTCTCCTCTGCCTGGGTGCCTGGGCCTAAATATCTGACAATGGACTGTTCCAGTGGTGGGTGACGTGAAGCCAGATTCTCTGCTATGACATGAAGACTGATTCTCTGCTGACATGAAGCCAGATTCTCTGTTACGGGACCTCTCTCCTCTGCCTGGGTGCCTGGGCCTAAATATCTGACAATGGACTGTTCCAGTGGTGGGTGACGTGAAGCCAGATTCTCTGCTATGGGACCTCTCTCCAATTGATATTGGTTAATTTTTTTTTTTTTTTTTTTAATTCATTTCCCTATCCACATTTGTTTGCAGGGGATTTACCTACATGTTGCTGCCTTTTGCAGCCCTCTAGCCCTTTCCTGGGCTGTTTTACAGCCTTTTTAGTGCCGAAAAGTTCGGGTCCCCATTGACTTCAATGGGGTTCGGGTTCGGGACGAAGTTCGGGTCGGGTTCGGATCCCGAACCCGAACATTTCCGGGAAGTTCGGCCGAACTTCTCGAACCCAAACATCCAGGTGTTCGCTCAACTCTATTGATAATCTTTCAGGGTACTGTAGTTGCCCCATTCCAGTTATTACTTTAGTTGCCCTCCTCTGGACCCTCTACAGCTCTGCTATGTCTGCCTTGTTCACAGGAGCCCATAACTGTACACAGTACTTCATGTGTGGTCTGACTAATGATTTGTAAAGTGGTAGGACTATGTTCTCATCACGGGCATCTATGCCCCTTTTGATGCAACCCATTATCTTATTGGCCTTGGCAGCAGCTGCCTGACACTGGTTTAGCTTAGTTTGCTGTTTATTTTTATGTTAGTGTTACTGAGTGTTTTGCCATTTAGTATGTACGGGTGACTTGCATTATTCCTTCCCATGTGCATAACTTTACATTTGTGGTCGTGGCAACCAAGAACGTACCGAGTCCTACCTGAGATGTCCTACTCTTAAGCGGTTAGAGTTGTGCCGCAACCGCGTCGTGGAGGGACGCCTGAAAGAGGGCATCCCCTTTGAGAGTAACAGGTAAAAGGGGTGGGCGGGAGGGGGAAACTCTGCACCTCGTACGATTTGTGGGAGGGTGCCGGCCGTTGAAGTAGGCAGCCATGCCCCTCCCACAAATACAGGCCAATGAATCGGCCTTACACTTGTGGTCGTGGCAACCAAGAACGTACCGAGTCCTACCTGAGATGTCCTACTCTGAGGCTACTTTCACACTAGCGTTCGTGGCTCCGCTTGTGAGTTCCGTTTGAAGGCTCTCACAAGCGGCCCCGAACGGATCCGTACAGCCCCAATGCATTCTGAGTGGATGCGGATCCGCTCAGACTGCATCAGTCTGGCACTGTTTGGCCTCCGCTCCGCTCAGCAGGCGGACACCTGAACGCTGCTTGCAGCGTTTTCGTGTCCGCCTGGCCGTGCGGAGCCAAACGGATCCGTCCAGACTTACAATGCAAGTCAATGGGGACGGATCCGTTTGACGTTGACACAATATGGTGCAATTTCAAACGGATCCGTCCCCCATTGACTTTCAATGTAAAGTCAGGAGTCCCCATCAGATCGGAGTTTTCTCCGATCCGATGGTATATTTTAACTTGAAGCGTCCCCATCACCATGGGAACGCCTCTATGTTAGAATATACCATCGGATTTGAGTTACATCGTAAACCTCAGATCCGACAGTATATTCTAACACAGAGGCATTCCCATGGTGATGTGGACGCTTCATGTTAGAATATACTGAGAACTGTGTACATGACTGCCCCTTCTGCCTGGCAGATGCTGCCAAGCAGCAGGGGGCAGACCCCCCCTCCTCCTGTAATTAACTTATTGGTGGCCAGTGCGGCCCCCCCCTCCCTCCCCAGTATTAAATATGACCAGTGCGGCGGCCTCCCCCTCCCTCCCTCCCCAGTATTAAATATGACCAGTGCGGCGGCCTCCCCCTCCCTCCCTCCCCAGTATTAAATATTACCAGTGCGGCCCCCTCCCTCTATATTTATTGGTGGCCGGCCAGTGCGGATTCCAAGTATTATGACCAGTGCGGCCTCCCCTCTCCCCCCCCCCCATCATTGGTGGCAGCGGAGAGTACCGATCGGAGTCCCAGTTTAAATCGCTGGGGCTCCGGTCGGTTACCATGGCAACCAAGACGCTATTGCAGTCTTGGCTGCCATGGTTACTTGGCAATAAATACAAGCATTATACTTACCTGAAGAGCTGCGATGTCTGACCGGCCGGGCGCTCCTCCTACTGGTAAGTGACAGGTCTGTGCTATAGGCAATGCGCCGCACAGACCTTTCACTTACCAGTAGGAGGAGCTCCCGGCCGGTCAGACATCGCAGCTCTTCAGGTAAGTATAATGCTTGTATTTATTGCCAAGTAACCATGGCAGCCAAGACTGCAATAGCGTCTTGGTTGCCATGGTAACCGATCGGAGCCCCAGCGATTTAAACTGGGACTCCGATCGGTACTCTCCGATGCCACCAATGATGGGGGGGGGGGGGTGATTTTAATTAGGGGGGGGAGAGGGGAGGCCGCACTGCTCACAATACTTGGAATCCGCACTGGCCCGGCCACCAATAAATATAGAGGGAGGGGGCCGCACTGGTCATATTTAATACTGGGGAGGGAGGGAGGGGGAGGCCGCACTGGTCATATTTAATACTGGGGAGGGAGGGGGGGCCGCACTGGCCACCAATAAGTTAAATACAGGAGGGGGGGGGGTCTGCCCCCTGCTGCCTGGCAGCATCTGCCAGGCAGCAGGGGGCAGTCGTGTACACAGTTCTCAGTATATTCTAACATGAAGCGTCCCCATCACCATGGGAACGCTTCTGTGTTTAGAATATACTGTCGGATCTGAGTTTTCCGAAGTGAAAAATCTGATCTGAAATAAACAGTTATGCAAACGGATCCGTTCTGAACGGATGCAAGCATTTGCATTATAGGAGCGGATCCGTCTGTGCAGACACCAGACGGATCTGCTCCTAACGCAAGTGTGAAAGTAGCCTTAAGCGGTTAGAGTTGTGCCGCAACCGCGTTGTGGAGGGACGCCTGAAAGAGGGCAGAAAGGCATACCGATTGGCAGGAGTAATTTATTACAACGTAATTTACAAAACCAGACTCTGGAAAGCCATTGACATTTCAGTTTCGGGGCGAGGTATGTAACGGTTAAAACACGTGGAGCGCCAACGTCCTAATTTCTGAATGATATGCGCTGGCACCTGGTTCTTGGAGGCCGCGGATGCTGCACCTATGCGGAATGAATGTCCCGGTATCGAGGGGGTCGCCACCCAAGTTGGCCACTAGGGAGCGTACGTGGGACACGAACTGATGGGTGGTGAGTGGTGCCACCCTGAAGGGCAACAGTGGACTGCTCGGGCCGGACCCCGGCAAGGCTGGTAGTAGCTGGCGGAGAACTGTGACGGGGTACCACTGATGAGATGTAGGGAAATAGTACACCGGGACTGAGGTTTTAGACGTCCTCAGCAGCAGCACGTAACTTTCGGCGTTTTGGACCAGCTGGCCGACTGTGAGAAACCTGCTGCCGCTGGGAGAACAAGTGAACTCCCCAGGCCTCAAGAAGCCATAGAAAGCTAGATAGATGGCGGATTTGAGCACCAGGCTGGGTAGAACCCCAAAAGGATTTCTATCCAGGACATCAGACAGTTTACGGAAAAGGAGCCCGGTGACAGCCTGCCTACGCACTTGGCCTTGGGGCCCGCATTTGCTCCAACCCTTAAGTGCGGCTTTGACGGTATGCATGGAGAACACAGACGCCCGTTCGGCATGACTGATGGAGAGGAAACGTTGCACTCCCGACAAGTATGACCTCACCGTATTGTGGGAGAGCTTGAGTTCTGAGTGGCGGTAGCCAATGAAAGCCAGGATGTAATCTGCAAAACTGGATCCCCCTGAGGACATTCCCTCTGAAACTTGCAAAACGCCTTCCACCCGGTGTTATATGCCCTGGTGGTGTTGGGGGGAAAGGGACTTGGATATCAAGGCGTGGTCGTCTCTAGGTGATTGGTCATGCTAGGATTAAGGATGCGTGAGGAGGGACGGTAGCGCCCGCTACATCTGCCTCTGGCATGACCTGCAAGAAGAGGGAGAAATTAGCCCTCGATAAGGCATCAGCAGCCACGTTTTTGTGAACCTGGCACATGCGCACTATGGACATGAAAATGGTAATGTAGGGAGAGTTGCCCTAGTCGTCTTAAGAGACACATGAAATGGGACGATTTAGACGACCCACTGTTTACACTGTCTACCACTGCTGTATTGTCAGACACGAACAAAACAGACCGATTTACCCGACGATTGCCCCATATGTGGGCAGCTACTACAATGGTGTACAGTTCGAACAGTGCCGAGGTGTGGAGGAAACCTGGGATCTGTCTCACCTCGGCAGACCATTCGCCTGCGACCCAGTGGGTGCCAAAAATAGCGGCAAAACCTGAGCTTGCGCCGCCTCTGAGAAGACTACAGGAGATTGACACGATAACTCAGGAATGAACAAGGACACTCCATTCCATTGACCAAGAAATTGGTCCCACATGTGGGGATCAGCTAAGGCCTGACTATCCAGACACACTGGGCTGTCCTGCTCGGGGGCCGTGGCCAGGAGCGCAAACAGGCGGGATATGAACGATCTCCCCTGCGGAATGATGCGCATGGCGAAATTTAACAAGCCCAGTAGTGACTGCAAATCGGCCTTAGTGACCACGGCCGTGACTGCAAATCTATGGATGACTTCTCTGATTCTCACCAATTTGTCCGAAGGTAATCTGGCTAACATGTCCTGTGAGTCTAGTTCAATGCCCAGACCGATCAGGAAACCTTTGTCCAATCCGGACTCTATCAGTGTGTCTACAGAATTGGGATTCCTCTGGGCAGACTGAAGGTTCTTGCACTCATACGTGAATTCTGGAGTCGTGACTAACCCTGTGTGGAAGCCCTCGAGAAACCCTGAGACCAGGAACTGTACGAACCGTGGATTGTGGTGACCTCGTAAGAATTCCTGTAAGCAGCTGGTATTGACCACACTGTAATTTTTACCGATTTAAATGAGCACGCGACTCTGGGAAGGGCCCTAAAACAGTTGGTGCAGATGTGCAACAGACGGCACTGCCCGAAATTACAAGATGCGTAATTGTAATTGTTACAGATCTGGGCCCTACCTGGCTGAACAATGGGCCGGCCTAGCTTGTCCACGGAGCTGGGGGGTCTGGAAACATCGAGTGGCCCAGCTGATGAGCTGGAAGGGTATGATGAAGTACTGGCGGCTAACTTGTGGCACCACTCTACGGAGTGGAAGATGGACTGACAGGTGGAACAGGAGGGAGCTTTCAGGCCTGCAAAGTGCCTGCAGAACAGTTCTGTATCTGGTTGGACCAATCTGTCACATGTTGGAACTGGGAAAGCCCAGCTGCTGCTTTGGCTGAAAACGAACAATGATAGTCGTAAAACGAATTTCCTCCATACTTGTAACCCAACTCTGTAACCCGAAAGAGGTACAGATCGAGTTCCTCCCTCCTGTCCGGCCTGGCAGAACATACGACATCCCTGAAAAGGCTAAATGCCATGACAAATTCCGGGATGGTTAGCTTGCGGTTAAGCCCGTGGTCACGGCCTCTCAGCACCACCGAGACTTCCCCGCAAGCTATAACTTTGTTGTCAGACAAGTCTCTGGAGGCTATCAGCAACGAAGCGAGGTTAACATGCCTACCCTCAAGGATGTCTTTCCTAACGCTGATCGGGACGAAATGAGATGGAGCCACGTAGGGGATGGCCTGGACAGTACGGGTATGCCCTACCGCAGAGGTGGTAGCGACCGGGACCTCAGGGGCAAAAACCGGAACGACTGAGCCGTGAGACTCGATTAATTCCAACCTCGCCTGTATTGAAGTGATCGCCGATGTCAGACTGTTCAGCATGACGTGCAACTGAGCAAGTGACTTTTGCACCATGGTCATAGGGGGATCGTCATGACTGGGCACTAAAGAGTCTTTCCACAGTCGACGCAACTCTGCCTTCCTGGCGGAAGCCGGGAAAGGGACGCCCTTCTTCGTTAGCTCCGACATGAGCTTGGGAATGGTCCATGCACATAGGGACGGTATACTGCTCCCCTCTGACATTCCTGCTGCGTTCTCGTCCACAGACGCCTTGGCGATGTCTGATGCGTGTGACATCACAGCTGTGAAAACAGTAACGTAAGTGACCGGCTAAACTGGACGACCACCAGCATCCGTGAAACTGCTTAGCAAAGTAAGGAAAGGTGCACTACCCCCGTGTAGCTACGCACACTGACACCAGAAGGACCGTGAGGGAGTGGCCGAGAACCGCCACCCAGAAATAGCACACAGGGGAAATATGATGTACTTACCTACTCAGAAATCTATACTGACCACCGCAGAAAGCTTGTGAAACAGCACAGCCTGGACGTGAAATAGTGCGTGAGACACATAACCCACTTGTGGGCACTTCTTTTCCCCTTTCCAACGTGTGCCCCTACTACCTTACCGACAAGCCACAATCACGGAATGAGATCAAGACTAAAATTTGGACCCTGGAAGCAAAACAATGAAGGTGTCAACTGTGGATCGTGCCTGCCATACGGAACCGTGCAGGTAAAACATGAAATGACTGGACGTGAGCTGTAAGCTGCAGGCGACCGGTAGAAAGGGGTTTAGTCGCTGGCTAACATGTTCCCTCCCGACCGTTCCTGGCGTTGTCACGGATCCCTGCCTATCTAAGCGGCACGGCGGCCCGTGCCAGACTTTAGTGAAGATGCGGAGCGTGGCCAATGCGTTCCCCGTATCCCTCCACGATAACCGCGTGGGGAGCGCGGAGCTCCCTGGTACCGTGGACCCGAATAGGGGGACTCCCTTGCGCAATGGCCTCCCCCCCACACCAACACGGTACGTGAGCCACGTGGAGGGCAACGCGGCTCCCTGCTAGAGTGCCCAGTGCGGGGGTGCCCTCCTTCGCCCAGGGCCGACCCACCTGCCGGCTGAGCACTTCTACCGCGTGGGGAGTAGCGCAGCACTCTGGCCTGAACCGGTGTAGGGGGGCCCCCGAATCAATGCGGGCCCCGCCGCACCGGTTTAATGAAAGTTGCCGCGTTGGGGGTCGCGCCGCTCCCTGGCAGGGTGCCCAGTGCAGGGGTGCCCCCCTTGCTCGAGGGGCCAACCCACCGCCGGCTGAGCACACCCACCGCGTGGGGAAACGGCGCAGCCCCCTGGCATTGAGTTGGGACAGGGGGGAGGCCTTATGTGGCTTGGCCCCACCCCTTTCTCGGACAAACATAAGCCACGTGGCGCCGCACTTGCTCCCTGGCAGGGCGCCCAGTGCAGGGGAGCCCCCCTTCCTTTGGGCCCCGCCCCCCGCTGGTAATGAGAACCATTGTGGAACCTCCGAGCGGGGAAGGAGGGTTGCGCCGCCACCGTCGTGGCTCCGCCCCCCCGCCGGAGGAGGGCAGTGCTCGGGAGCCCTGTGGACGGGGGAGGAGGGGAGCGCAGTCACCGCCGCGGCTCGGCCCCCCCCGGGAAATGACGGCCAGAACGTAGTGAATGAGGGAGCCTGCCCTCCGTTACGGTCCGCCCCCCGCCTGGAAGGAAGAAGCGATGCGGTCCGGAGCGTGGCCCCCACTCACCTAGAGGCCAGCCGACCGGACTCCACTTACCTGCCTGCTGGAGAAAATGCCAGGTACGAGCGCAAGCTTCCTGCGAAACTCTGCACCTCGTACGATTTGTGGGAGGGTGCCGGCCGTTGAAGTAGGCAGCCATGCCCCTCCCACAAATACAGGCCAATGAATCGGCCTTACACTTGTCAGTGTTAAACCTCATCTGCCACTTATCTGCCCAAGCCTCCAACATAGCCAGATCACTCTGTAGTAGTATACTGCCCTCTGTAGTATATATACAGTATACTGTCCTCTGTAGTATATATACAGTATACTGTCCTCTTCAGTGTTAATTACTTTACACAGTTTAGTGTCATCTGCGGAAATTGATATTTTACTATGCAAGCCTTCTACAAAATCATTAATAAATATTGTACCCTGAGGTGCTCCACTAGTGACAGTGACCCAATCTGAGTGTGTACCACTAATAACCACACTCTGTTTTCTATCATTCAGCCAGTTACTTACCCAATACAGATGTTTTCTCCCAGTCCGAGCATTCTCATTTTATATACTAACCTTTTATGTGGTACAGTGTCAAATGCTTTGGAGAAGTCCAGATATACGACATCCATTGATTCGCCACTGTCAAGTCTAGAACTTACCTCCTCATAGAAACTGATTAAATTAGTTTGGCATGACCGATCCCTCACGAAGCCATGCTGATATGGCGTTATTTGCTTATTTCCGTTGAGATGCTGTAACATAGCATCTCTCAGAAAACCTTCAAACAGTTTACCCACAACAGATGATAAACTTACCGGCCTATAGTTTCCAGGCTCTGTTTTTGGACCCTTTTTGAATATTGGCACCATATTTGCCATGCGCCAATCCTGTGGGACATTCCCTGTCAGTATAGAATCTGCAAATATCAGAAATAAGGGTCTGGCTATGACATTACTTAATTCTCTTAGTATACGGGGTGTATGCCATCTGGTCCTGGCAATTTTTCTATTTTAATCTTTTTAAGATGCTGCTGTACTTCTTCCTGGGTCAGACAGAGCAGTTTTAATGGGGAATTTACTTTTACATTCTGCATTTCATCTGACAGTTTATTTTCCTCAGTAAATACAGTGGAGAAAAAATATGTTTAATAGCTTTTCTTTCTCCTCATCGCTCTCTGCAGCTCCCCCTCATCACTCTGTAAAGGGCTGACACCTTCAGATTTATACTTTTTACGATTTATATAATTGAATAACATTTTAGGGTTAGTTTTGCTCTCTTTGGCAATTAATCTCTCGGTCTCTAGTTTGGCTGCTTTTATTATTTTTTTTTACATATTTCATTATTTCCTTATAGTTTTTCAGTGCTTCTATGCTACCCTCCTGCTTTAGTGATTTAAATGCTATCCCATTCTGTGGCTGTATTTTTCTATTTTTGAGGATTTTGTCCCAGTTAGTTATGCCTATGGCCTCTCTTAGTTGACTAAATTTAGCTTTTTTGAAGTTTGGTATTTTTGTTCCTCCCTGTAGAAGGATAATTGGAAGGTTATTATTTTATGGTCACTATTTGCCAGGTGTCTCCCGACCTGCACGTCTGTTGTTCTGTCAGGTCTATTGGTTAATACTAAGTCCAGTATGGCCGTCCCTCTAGTTGGGTCCTGAACCAGTTGGGAGAGGTAATTGTCTTTGGTTATTGCCAAGAACCTGTTTCCTTTATAAGATGTACAGGGTTCAGTTTCCCAGTCTATATCTGCGGAGTTGAAGTCCCCCATAATAACCACCTCATTATGATTTGCCGCCTCGTCTATCTGGTTTAGTAGTAGATTTTCTGTGGACTCCGGTATATAAGGTGGTTTATAATAAACTCCTATTAGTATTTTATTGTTTTTGCCTCCATGTATCTCTACCCACAGTGACTCCACATGTTCATGTCCCTCACTCATATCTTCTCGGATTTTGGGCTTTAGACAGGACTTTACATAAAGGCAGACCCCTCCCCCTCTCCGGTTTTGGCAATCCTTTCTAAACAGACTATAACCCTGTACATTAACTGCCGAGTCATAGCTATCATCCAGCCGTGTCTCAGTTATTCCCACTGTCATAGCTATCATCCAGCCATGTCTCAGTTATTCCCACTGTCATAGCTATCTACTAGCCGTGTCTCAGTTATTCCCACTGTCATAGCTATCATCCAGCCGTGTCTCAGTTATTCCCACTATGTCATAGTCCTCCTCACACATCACTAATTCCAGTTCCCCGGTTTTTTAGTCAGGCTTCTGGCATTAGTATACATACATGTGAGAGGTTTATGTATATTTTTTACCCTACACCTTTCCTTCTGAACGGTTCTAGTCCCTCCTTCCATTCCTCCCCCAGTCCCATTACTTCGCCCCTGGTCTCTATCTGCACTTTCTTCCCATCTTATAAAGTAATTTCCCAGTCCCTAGTTTAAACACTCCTCCAACCTTCTAGCCATCTTCCCCCCCAACACAGCTGCCTCATCCCCATTGAGGTGCAGCCCGTCCCTACAATAGAGCCTGTACAGAGAAGTCTCCTAGTTCTCCAGGAACCCAAACCCCTCCTTCCTACACCAGTTCTTGAGCCACTTGCTAACCTCCCTAATCTCGTGGTACCTGCAGTATTTTGGAAAATATTACCTTTGAGGTCCTTGCCCTAGGCTTGTGACCTAAATCCCTAAAATCATTTTTAAGGACTCTCCACCTTCCTCTAACTTTGTCATTGGTTCCGATATGGACCATGACCGCTGGATCTTCTCCAGACCCTCCCAGTAATCTGTCAACCCGATCCGCGATGTGTCGAACTCGAGTGCCAGGAAGACAACACACCGTTTAGCGATCACAGTCTTTGTGACAGATCGCCCAATCTGTACCCATAATAATTCAGTCTCCCACTATCAGCACCCGTCTGCCCTGATCTCCTGGTCCCCTGCTTACTGCAGCTGGCATTCCCCTGACTGGCAGAGAAAGGGTCCCGCTGCAGCAGTGCCTTCCCTGGACTGACATCCCCCTTATCTGCCAACCGTGCAAACTTGTAGGGGTGTGTCAGATCAGGGCTAGCCTCCCTGGCACTCTTCCCTCTACCCCGCTTTCTAACTGTTACCCAGCTAGCTACCTCACTTTCCTCAGCCTCCCCGCTACCACCCTCCCCCACATCTACCCCATAGAGCGCTTGCTCAGTGAGCAACAAACTCTTTTCCAAATTGTCAACGCTTCTCAGTGTTGAAACTCAACCAGGATGAGCATATGGAATACTCGCTGTCATGTCTAATATAGACAGAGAATATGTCAGCTACCTGCGGGCATCCTGCGGGCATCCTGTGGGCATCCTGAGGATTCAGCTCCTCCGGTCCCAGTCCAGCACAGAGCGAGTTATGTTGTGCTTGTAGTGATGTCCTTCTCACAGGTTGCGGACCTGCAAGGTCCAGACGTGTGGAATTTTTTTTACTCATTTTTCACTATTTTCTCAGTATAATTTTCTCCTGTCAGCCTGTCCTGAGCGCGTCTCCTGATTAAACGTCGATGACAATACTCATCGTCTTTGTCTGTGGATATTTTCATATTTTCACATATTATTTAGAACGGAGATGAAATTATCGCTGTGCAGGGGAATTATCCCTGACAACGGCCATTTCCGCAGTTACGTGCTGTATGCTGGCCTTCTGGTCGGCCAATTTTGTCATTTTTTGGTCCAAATTTCAGCTATTTGAAAGGCAGTTGCAGAATGCCTATAGGAATAATATTAGCCATCATTCTTTATCAGAGCGCTCCTGTTTACCAAATGGAGCCATCTGCGCAGTGATTCCGAGTCAAAATCTTTCCTCAGTTCATTTTACGAGGGTCGTTCAGATCATGGCGGCTCCGCACAGCGCTCTCTTATCTACTGCTGGTTGGAGACTTGAGACCTGGTTATTCATCTGCTAAACTGTCACTGGGACCCGAGAAAATAAAAACAGAAGGCAGAGTAATTACTAAGGCAGGTAAACAGCAGAGCACATAACAGAGCGTATCGCAGAGCACAGAGCAGAGCACAACGCAGAGCGCATAGACTAAAAAGCACATAGCAGAGCACAGAGCAGAGCGTATCGCAGAGCACAGAGCAGAGCGTATCGCAGAGCACAGAGCAGAGCACAAAGCAGAGCGCATAGACTAAAAAGCACATAGCAGAGCGCAGAGCAGAGCACGGAGCAGAGCGTATAGACTGCAAAGCACATAGCAGAGCGTATAGACTGCAAAGCACATAGCAGAGCGTATAGACTGCAAAGCACATAGCAGAGCGTATAGACTGCAGAGCACATAGCAGAGTGCATAGACTGCAGAGCACATAGCAGAGTGCATAGACTGCAGAGCACATAGCAGAGCGCATAGACTTCAAAGCACATAGCAGAGCGTATAGACTGCAAAGCACATTGCAGAGCGTATAGACTGCAAAGCACATAGTTTGCATAGGACATAGCACAGAGCGTATAGACTGCAAAGCACAGAGCAGAGTGCATAGACTGCAGAGCACATAGCAGAGTGCATAGACTGCAGAGCACATAGAAGAGTGCATAGACTGCAGAGCACATAGAAGATTGCATAGACTGCAGAGCACATAGCAGAGTGCATAGACTGCAGAGCACATAGCAGAGTGTATCGCAGAGCACAGAGCAGAGCACAAAGCAGAGCGCATAGACTAAAAAGCACATAGCAGAGCGCAGAGCACGGAGCAGAGCGTATAGACTGCAAAGCACATAGCAGAGCGTATAGACTGCAAAGCACATAGCAGAGCGTATAGACTGCAAAGCACATAGCAGAGCGTATAGACTGCAAAGCACATAGTTTTCATAGGACATAGCACAGAGCGTATAGACTGCAAAGCACAGAGCAGAGTGCATAGACTGCAGAGCACATAGCAGAGTGCATAGACTGCAGAGGACATAGCAGAGTGCATAGACTGCAGAGCACATAGAATAGTGCATAGACTGCAGAGCACATAGAAGAGTGCATAGACTGCAGAGCACATAGAAGAGTGCATAGACTGCAGAGCACATAGAAGAATGCATAGACTGCAGAGCACATAGCAGAGTGTATAGACTGCAGAGCACATAGCAGAGTGTATAGACTGCAGAGCACATAGCAGAGTGTATAGACTGCAGAGCACATAGCAGAGTGCATAGACTGCAGAGCACATAGCAGAGTGTATAGACTGCAGAGCACATAGCAGAGTGTATAGACTGCATAAAACATAGCAGAGCACATAGACTGCAGAAAACATATCAGAGCGCATAGACTGCAGAACACAGAGCGAATAGACTGCAAAGCACATAGCAGAATGCATAGATTGCATAGAACATAGCAGAGCGCATAGATTTCAGAGCACATAGCAGAGTGCATAGACTGCAGAGCACATACCAGAGCGCATAGATTGCAGAGCACATAGCAGAGCGCATAGACTGCAGAGCACATAGCAGAGCGCATAGACTGCAGAGCACATAGCAGAGCGCATAGACTGCAGAGAACATAGCAGAGCGCATAGATTGCATAGAACATAGCAGAGCGCATAGATTGCAGCACATAGAGTGCATAGACTGCAGAGCACATAGCAGAGCGCATAGACTGCAGAGCACATAGCAGAGCGCATAGACTGCAGAGCACATAGCAGAGCGCATAGACTGCAGAGCACATAGACTGCCGAGCACATAGATTGCATAGGACATAGCAAAGCGCATAGACTGCAGAGCACATAGAGTGCATAGACTGCAGAGCACATAGCAGACTGCATAGACTGCAGAGCACATAGCAGAGTGCATAGACTGCAGAGCACATAGCAAAGTGCATAGACTGCAGTGCAGATAGCAGAGGGTGTAGACTGCAGAGCACATACTGTATCAGAGCACATAAACTGCAGAGAAAATAGCAGAGAACACAGACGCTGAAGTGCAGAGAAGAGTGCATAGCAGAGCACAGTAGCAAAGCACACAGACACGAGAGTGCATAGCAGAACACACAGTCAGCGAAGTGCATGGCAAAGCACATAGATAGCAGGGTGCATATCTAAGCACACAAACAGCAGAGTGCATAGGAGAGCATACAGACAGTAGAGTGCAGAGCAGAGCATACAGACAGTAGAGTGCAGAGCAGAGCATACAGACAGTAGAGTGCAGAGCAGAGCATACAGACAGTAGAGTGCAGAGCAGAGCATACAGACAGTAGAGTGCAGAGCAGAGCATACAGACAGTAGAGTGCAGAGCAGAGTGTGTAGGCCCTGGAGCAGGGGTACTCTAAAGTCTGGACATTTGTCCATTTCTCTTATGCAAAGGTATAAACTTCTTACTTTATTTCATTTGAAAGGGTTGACATGCACTATTTAATACTGTGTAACTGCATTTTTTTTGTATGTTGTGATATATATCCTGTTTATTTGCACTGTATTTATGAGGCTCTGTGGAAAGGGTTAAAGGGAACCTGTCACCAGGATTTTGTGTATAGAGCTGAGGACATGGGTTGCTAGATGGCCGCTAGCACATCCGCAATACCCAGTCCCCATAGCTCTGTGTGCTTTTATTGTGTCCAAAAAAAATGCCATACATATGCAAATTAACCTGAGATGAGTCCTGTCCCTGACTCATCACACATACAGGACTCATCTCAGGTTAATTTGCATATGTATTAAATAGTTTTTTTGACACAATAAAAGCACAAAGAGCTAAGGGGACTGGGTATTGCGGATATGCTAGTGGCCATCTAGCAACCCATGTCCTCAGCTATATACACAAAATCCCGGTGACAGGTTACCTTTAACCCTTTCCACAGAGCCTCACAAATACAGTGCAAATAAACAGGATATATATCACAACATACATATAAAATGCAGTTACACAGTATTGTGGTTACAGGGTCCCTTTAATGAATACTGAGAGACTTTTGGGACTTTGAATAAGAAGCTGGTAATTTTACACAGCTGTCATAGGGTTTAAAGAAGATCATGTTTTTGAAGGGAAAAAAAGCCAGACTTGTTTACCACCAAAACCAGACAGATTGACCATTTAAATGTCTGGTTTTAGCTATTTTGTTATGTCGGGAAACTAGTTTTTGTCTGTAAAAACTGCTGTGTCATTGCCACTGAGTATCATTGAAGCTGTAATGGAATTATATGCCAGACGGGAAGTGTTACAATGTATCTGTTTGTGCTGAGCTTCTCCACTCCACCCCTCCCACTAGAAGGTTCCAGTCTAGCTAGAAATGTTATATAAGGAGAGCAGTCAGAGGCCATAGGGTTCTGTAGTTAAGGACCAGTGCTTTTAGGGGAGATTCTGCCAGTCTGCATGAGTGACCATAACGGTAAGCTGAGATGGGGATGCTGAGTCACAGAACATGGGTCATGAGCCCTGTGACCAAGGAGCCACCCGGACTACTGAGCTACAGACTGTGAACCCTTGACCAGGATGCCAGCCTTTTGAGAGAGAGAGGGACAGCTAGCTCAGGCCTTTCCTCAGCATCAAACCCTTCTTCTGCCTGGGAGGAGACTGGAGAAGCCAGCCCAATGCCTTGCCTGTATTGTTTTACACCTGAATCCCTCCAATAAAAAAGCACATCTCCGATTGGGGTGCACCACACCTTACTATCCTTACAGGAGAATAGCAACACATCAACAGTGTCTGGGGGACCCAACGTAGTGTTGGGGCCACCCCAAACATGGCCACTTAGCAGAGCACACAGACAGCAGAGTGCAGAGCACAAAGACAGAAAAGTGCAGAACAGAGCGCAAAGACAGCAGAGTGCATAGCAGAGTGAATAGCTGAGCACACAGCAGAGTGAATAGCTGAGCACACAGCAGAGTGTATAGCAGAGCACATAGACAGCAGAGCGCATAGCATATCACATAGACTGCAGAGCAGATCAAACAGACACCAGAGTGCATAGCAGATCACAGACTGCAGAATGTAGAGCAGAGCACACAGACAGCAGAGTGCATAGAAGAGCACACAGACATCAGAATGCATAGCAGAGTTCATAGCAGAGTGCACAGACAGCAAAGTGTGTAGCAGAGTGCACAGACAGCAAAGTGTATAGCAGAGTGCACAGACAGCAAAGTGGTATAGCAGAGTGCGCAGACAGCAAAGTGGTATAGCAGAGTGCGCAGACAGCAAAGTGGTATAGCAGAGTGCGCAGACAGCAAAGTGCATAGCAGAGTGCACAGACAGCAAAGTGCATAGCAGAGTGCACAGACAGCAAAGTGCATAGCAGAGTGCACAGACAGCAAAGTGCATAGCAGAGTGCACAGACAGCAAAGTGCATAGCAGAGTGCACAGACAGCAAAGTGCATAGCAGAGTGCACAGACAGCAAAGTGCATAGCAGAGTGCACAGACAGCAAAGTGCATAGCAGAGTGCACAGACAGCAAAGTGCATAGCAGAGTGCACAGACAGCAAAGTGCATAGCAGAGTGCACAGACAGCAAAGTGCATAGCAGAGTGCACAGACAGCAAAGTGCATAGCAGAGTGCACAGACAGCAAAGTGCATAGCAGAGCGCACAGACAGCAAAGTGCATAGCAGAGCGCACAGACAGCAAAGTGCATAGCAGAGTGCACAGACAGCAAAGTGCATAGCAGAGCGCACAGACAGCAAAGTGCATAGCAGAGCGCACAGACAGCAGAGTGCATAGCAGAGCGCACAGACAGCAGAGTGCATAGCAGAGCGCACAGACAGCAGAGTGCATAGCAGAGCGCACAGACAGCAGAGTGCATAGCAGAGCGCACAGACAGCAGAGTGCATAGCAGAGCGCACAGACAGCAGAGTGCATAGCAGAGCGCACAGACAGCAGAGTGCATAGCAGAGCGCACAGACAGCAGAGTGCATAGCAGAGCGCACAGACAGCAGAGTGCATAGCAGAGCGCACAGACAGCAGAGTGCATAGCAGAGCGCACAGACAGCAGAGTGCATAGCAGAGCGCACAGACAGCAGAGTGCATAGCAGAGCGCAAAGACAGCAGAGTGCATAGCAGAGCACAAAGACAGCAGAGTGCATAGCAGAGCACAAAGACAGCAGAGTGCATAGCAGAGCACAAAGACAGCAGAGTGCATAGCAGAGCACACAGACAGCAGAGTGCATAGCAGAGCACACAGACAGCAGAGTGCATAGCAGAGCACACAGACAGCAGAGTGCATAGCAGAGCTCATAGCTGAGTGTACAGACAGCAAAGTGTATAGCAGAGTGCACAGACAGCAACGTGTATAGCAGAGTGCACAGACAGCAACGTGTATAGCAGAGTGCACAGACAGCAACGTGTATAGCAGAGTGCACAGACAGCAACGTGTATAGCAGAGTGCACAGACAGCAACGTGTATAGCAGAGTGCACAGACAGCAACGTGTATAGCAGAGTGCACAGACAGCAACGTGTATAGCAGAGTGCACAGACAGCAACGTGTATAGCAGAGTGCACAGACAGCAACGTGTATAGCAGAGTGCACAGACAGCAGAGTGCACTGACAGCAGAGTGCATAGCAGAGCACAAAGACAGCAGAGTGCAGAGTACACATACAGCAGAGCACACAGACAGCGGAGTGCATAGAAGAGCACACAGACAAACAAGCAAAGCGCTTAGCCGCGTGGAAACTTCAATACTGTACGGCCGTTAACAATGAGGACCGACTAAATAGTTAGTTCTTCATTAGTTAAATGAAAGGCAGCTGCAGGCTAATTGGCTGCTCAGTTCTTGATCACAATATGACTGCAACCTGACCAGATCACCACTATGCCATGTGGTCGTACCCTTACAGCAGTCTAAAAAATGTGATTACCACAGTTTTGCGGAATTTCAGATGGGGTTCAGGTAATACATGCATGTAGCTTTATAGAGGGGCCACCAGAATATGTGCACAGCAGAGTGCATAGATAACAAAGCCCACATACCAGTGCAAAAGGACAGCGCAGCAGGTCCTGCTGGAAAAAGATAGAAAACACTGTGGCAGTGCGATCAAGTGGATGGAGTTTTTTTTTGTTTTGTTTTTTTGTTACCCCTAAATTGCCATATTCTTTTGTATTCTGTCTTAAGAATGCTATTATTTTCCACTATGACCATGCTATAACGGAAAACAATAAAATGACCCTAACACGGAACACGAATGTCGCAATGTTCGGGTTCACTCATCCTTAATAGCAAAGTGCACAGCATATAGACAGTAGAGTGCACAGCATATAGACAGTAGAGTGCACAGCACAGCATATAGACAGTAGAGTGCACAGCATATAGACAGTAGAGTGCACAGCATATAGACAGTAGAGTGCACAGCATATAGACAGTAGAGTGCACAGCACAGCATATAGACAGTAGAGTGCACAGCATATAGACAGTAGAGCGCACAGCATATAGACAGTAGAGCGCACAGCACAGCATATAGACAGTAGAGTGCACAGCACAGCATATAGACAGTAGAGTGCACAGCATATAGACAGTAGAGCGCACAGCACAGCATATAGACAGTAGAGTGCATAGCATATAGACAGTAGAGTGCACAGCATATAGACAGTAGAGTGCACAGCACAGCATATAGACAGTAGAGTGCACAGCATATAGACAGTAGAGCGCACAGCATATAGACAGTAGAGCGCACAGCACAGCATATAGACAGTAGAGTGCACAGCACAGCATATAGACAGTAGAGTGCACAGCATATAGACAGTAGAGCGCACAGCACAGCATATAGACAGTAGAGCGCACAGCACAGCATATAGACAGTAGAGTGCACAGCACAGCATATAGACAGTAGAGTGCACAGCATATAGACAGTAGAGTGCACAGCACAGCATATAGACAGTAGAGTGCACAGCATATAGACAGTAGAGTGCACAGCACAGCATATAGACAGTAGAGTGCACAGCATATAGACAGTAGAGTGCACAGCATATAGACAGTAGAGTGCACAGCACAGCATATAGACAGTAGAGTGCACAGCATATAGACAGTAGAGCGCACAGCACAGCATATAGACAGTAGAGTGCACAGCATATAGACAGTAGAGTGCACAGCATATAGACAGTAGAGTGCACAGCACAGCATATAGACAGTAGAGTGCACAGCATATAGACAGTAGAGTGCACAGCATATAGACAGTAGAGCCAAACGGATCCGTCCTGACACACAATGTAAGTCAATAGGGACGGATCCATTTTCACTGACACAATATGGTGCAATTGAAAACGGATCCATTGACTTACAGTGTCAGTGTAAGTCAAAACGGATCAGTTTGCATTATCATGAACAAAAATGCAAAGGGATCCATTCTGAATGGATACAAGCGTTTGCATTATAGGTGCGGATCCATCTGTGAAGATACTAGACGGATCCGCACCTAACGCAGGTGTGAAAGTAGCCTCAGGTGTAACTATCTACTTTAATCGCTGCTGTTGCAAACTCCGGTTATAGCTTGGGCTCAACTGACTGCAATTTCTTCCTGCCTGGTGCTGACAGAACACTATGAATTGCTTATGTGCACTCACTAATGTGACTGGTGCTGCACCTCCCCCCCACCCCCCCAAATAACGGTCAAACTTTGGTAATGAGAAAAAAAAAAAAAAGGTCTTTTATAGCGTCGGGTGTAACTGTATGTTTTTTTCGTTGCCACCGCAAACTGTGGTTATTGCTTCCTCGCAACTGACTGCAATGACCTCCTTCCTGGTGGTGACATTACACTATCGAATGCTTATGTGCACTCACTTATATAAAGTGTGGCTACTATAGTGTGCACTGCAAGGGCCAGCCAGCCTCTCTGGTCAAAGACTAAGCTCACAGTGACCATCCTGTAGCTGTTTGCAGGCACCTCCCTTCTTTAGTCCACACTGATTGGCTCATAGAGGCTGCCTGTCAGTCTCTGAGCCAATCAGGGCAAGCACCACCCAGTTACAGTCTGTGACAGGGCATCTTCTTCCTCCCTGGTGCTTTTGCACACTGTCAATACATCAGTAAAATGGCGCCATTTACAAGAATTGAACCAGAAAAGATCCGGGTTTGATTTGGTGCCTAAAAAATAATCAGAGATTTGTAACGAATCTACGAATAGATTCACTCATCTCTACTCCTCACTATGCACCTCTTTTTTTCCTCATACTCACCGTTTATGTTAACACAGGTCTCCACTGTGGGGTGTAGTATGTTGAGTATATCCGGATTCTGCCTTTTAGGTTTGTCCAGGTGGGGAAGCCCTTTTTCTGGACATTGTCTGGTATGGGGTCTATGAGCTCCTTGTTATAAAGTGTTATCTCCACAGGGTTTCTACTCGCACCTCCTCTTGACACTGTTACGCTTTTCAAATATTTAAATTCCCTTCTCTCCACTTTAGCTAATGTTTAAAGGGCTTATCCAATTTCTCAAACAGTGCCCCCATGTGCCGGGCCCCTCACAGGCAATATACTTACCCTGCTCCTGGCGCCACTCCTGGTCCCTGCTGCTTCTCCTGTACACGGATTAAAACATCCAGTGTCGGGGGGGAGCAGCCAATGGCAGGCGGGTACGAGGACAAGCCTCCCTAGCATCGCGGGTGACACTAGGGAGGCTCGTCCCCGTCCCCGCCTGCCATAGGCTGCTCCCCCGCTGACACTGGATGTTTTCATCTGTAGCAATGGCGGTGGTGGGAACAAGGGGCAGCACCGGGAGCGGGGTATATATTACCTCTGAGGGGCTCGGCACATGGGGGGGCTGTTTGAGAAATTGAATAACCCCTTTAAGCTTCCTTCAGGGCTACGTTCTGCTGCCTCTGCACACACTACACTGCACAGGCATCCTCTGCCTCTACTAAGTGGAGGGTGACAGCAGCCCCACAGCCTCACAGCCCCACAGCCTCACAGCCCCACAGCTTCACTTAGCAACTGGTTGTTACAGCCTGTTTATTATTAACTGCTCAGTACACAGCAAATGCATAGTTACACCAAAAACCACATTTTTGTTCTTTTGGCAGAGTATAAAAGCCATTTGTATGGGGACCACTGTCGTAGCAGTATGACACTGCGTATGTGACTATATGCAGGCTGCAGAAGACAAACAGAGCAAATAACTGAATTAAAACAATTGCAAATATTTTTTATTCTCTAATAAAACAATTGCAGTAAATATATATATATATATATATATATATATCCTAGAGATGACCATAGACATTGGCCATGAAACATTTTGTACTTCTCATCACTTCTCAGACCATTTTAATGGTGATAACCTTCAATAGAGATATCATTACTGGTTGCGTGTTGCATTAAAAACACGTAGCATCGCGGGTGAGGATGGGGCACCGACCATGCTAAATGCGTCCTGAAGCCTCAAAATAAGCCAGTCCTTAAGGGGTTAAACAAAAGCATCCACACAAGTACAGCACGACAACACCATGATGAGATACTTGTGACATTGGATATGATCTAGCAGCGCATCATTACTGCCCCACGCACTTTCATCCTGAGGAACGGTATGGGCGGTGGTCGTCAGCGCGTTTATGCTGGAAGCTCGGTGAGATTGACTAAAATGCTAATGTTGAAAGTGTTTTAACAAATAGCTTTGTTTTCTCGTGAAGCCGCGGCAAGTGTCGTGTTTGTTCTTCATCTTCCTATGTTCATCACAGCCGACATGATTTACAGCGATAATTTCACAAAGCAGATGGTAAAATGCCGCTCCCACTAATGAATCATGTAGAGCGCGCCACCGACGTCTCCTCCGTTTTGTGGGGAAAGTTTTGACTCTTCCGGAAGCAGATTAATCAGTAAATCACGGCCGCCATTGTCGTCTTCAGACATGCTACTTCTTGATTAGATGCAAATGAAGGAGCAGATTTATCAATAAGTCGGGAAATTCTTAGCTTCATCCATAACTGTTCAAGAAGTGACATAAAAACCGTAGCCAAGGAGGATTCATCGAAATTTACACATTGTCAGAAAGTAGCGCGAGGAATAGAAGAAAATTGCAGACAAGCAAAAGTGGAAACATTGTAACTTCCTGCGTCAGCGACGAGCACGTCATCTGTAGAAATGAGCCAGTTCACACATCTCTTGTACCTGCAGCTTCTGAAGGCATGGCGACACTGTATTCATTAGGTAGGCAAATTATATGTAAAGTGTATAATGAGGTGCGGCAATCGGAAAATTTGCAAGGAAAATTTGCGATACGTAAATTTTGCGATCAACACTACTCCTAAAGTCAAAGATATTGCAGCCTTCTCATTGGCCCACAAGCAAGAAGCAGTGAGGGATCATGGGTACTGATGAGAAAAAATCTATAATATTCGCATTTACGAAGATATAGCACTATATTCTAGATATTCGCGAATTCTCGAAGTGCCAATATTCGCGATAAGAATTCTCAATTTGAATATTCGCAATCAACACTACCTATTGTGCCTGACCTGGCCAGGTTGTCATAGAATTCAGATATCTTGCTGAGACTTATAGTTCTAAACCCTGGCTGTTGACCCAGGTCATCACAGACTTTGAAAATCTTGCTGACACTTGTAGTTCTACACCCTTCATGTTGCCCCTGACTATCACAGACTTCAGATACACTGTATATTGCTGATACTTGTAGTTCTACACTCTGGCTGTTGAACCAGTCTATCACAGACGTCAGATCTTGCCGAGACTTTCAGTCCTACACCACCTACTTTCCTGTCCTTCCCTAGGACTATATGTATGGACTTTCTGAATTGCTTTTTGGTGATGTCCTCTGATCTATACCTAATTTTGCCTGCTGCTCAGCTGCATAAACAATTGACAATTACTAGAAGCCACGGCCTGGGCATTCTTCTGCATCCTTGTGGGAGGTAGGAAGAGACCATGGAATCCCTTACACTGCACACCTCGGTCTAGCTAGTGCAATGTGCCACCACAATAGTCCTATTTATACAATGTACAGCCCGCATCTAGAGAAGGGTCAACCGAACATCCCTTGGCTCAGATCCTCCAGTTCAAAGTACTTCCCAAGGCTCAGATCATACACGGTGCTGTCTATTAAAAGCATGGCAGAAGCATATACCCCTAGGGTACACCAAACACAGGTTGAGAAGAACCTGGATCCAGAGATCCTGTGGGAAAAAGTGGTGACATCTATGAAGATTTCTCCTTCACCTGAGGACAATCCGTATGACAGCAGAACATTGCCCTGGTTAATAAGATGACTTGGTGGAGGTGGCTGGGTCTGACTGTAGGGCTGGTAGGTAGAGGACTGGCACACCGGTGATGGCATCTCGTTAACTAGATACATGGTGATTAATGTCAATCTGCTGAAGTTGATTTGGTCTTTGATATGAGGTTCTCCTGTGTCTTCCTCCCGCCTTGTGGTCATGTTAAGCATTTCTGACATGCTACATCACTTAATGTCACATTTCATCAACTCATTGAGTCTCACCATCTGCTCTCATGACAATGAGGAGGATCCATGGGAAGAAGGACATTTTTTGGAGTCTGGATTATTTTGCAGCCCATTAACCCTTGACGCACTCGGATGCTACAGTTTCTAGAATTTGACACAAACGGGAATGAGATTGAAAGAGATCATGAAAGCGCAGACATATAGAGTTCCTGGCTTTAGGAATGTCATTCTTGGTGTGACCTCGGAGCACCGGGGACAATGAGATGTATTAGTTGTCAGGAAATAAATCTATATTGTCACGTATCGCTCCCAGCCAGTGGTGCAGTGTGGGTTGCCAGCACCCGGGGCAAGCCAAATATTGTCCCCCCTAACCTGTGGCCACGCCCCTATTGTGCAGATAACATAGTTGATGTCACCTGCAGTCCTATGTAACACCACAGATAGCACAGTGATATCTCTCTGAGTACAGATAATGTAGTAGATGTCACCTGCAGTCCTATGTAACACCACAGATAGCACAGTGATATCTCTCTGAGTACAGATAATGTAGTAGATCTCACCTGCAGTCCTATGTAACACCACAGATAGCACAGTGATATCTCTCTGAGTACAGATAATGTAGTAGATTTCACCTGCAGTCCTATGTAACACCACAGATAACACAGTGATAACTCTCTAAGTACAGATAATCTAGTAGATGGGTGTGAGCCCCCAGATTTCAGAACTTGCACAGTGTGACCTGAAGTCTGGGGCCGGGATGCGGCAGGGTGGGCCAAATTATATATCTCTCTCTCATCACTACAGAACATACAGGGTAATACAGCGCCTCATACCTCTTACATCCAGGGTAATACAGCGCCTCATACCTCTTACATACATGGTAATACAGCGCCTCATACCTCTTACATACAGGGTAATACAGCGCCTCATACCTCTTACATACATGGTAATACAGCGTCCCATACCTCTTACATACAGGGTAATATAGCGCCTCATACCTCTTACATACAGGGTAATACAGCGCCTCATACCTCTTACATCCAGGGTAATACAGCGCCTCATACCTCTTACATACAGGGTAATACAGCGCCCCATACCTCTTACATACAGGGTAATACAGCGCCTCATACCTCTTACATACAGGGTAATACAGCGCCTCATACCTCTTACATACAGGGTAATACAGCGCCTCATACCTCTTACATACAGGGTAATACAGCGCCTCATACCTCTTACATACAGGGTAATACAGCGCCTCATACCTCATACATACAGGGTAATACAGCGCCTTATACCTCTTACATACAGGGTAATACAGCGCCTCATACCTCTTACATCCAGGGTAATACAGCGCCTCATACCTCTTACATACAGGGTAATACATTGCCTCATACCTCTTACATACAGGGTAATACAGCGCCTCATACCTCATACATACAGGGTAATACAGCGCCTCATACCTCTTACATACAGGGTAATACAGCGCCTCATACCTCTTACATACAGGGTAATACAGCGCCTCATACCTCTTACATACAGGGTAATACAGCGCCTCATACCTCTTACATCCAGGGTAATACAGCGCCTCATACCTCTTACATACAGGGTAATACAGCGCCCCATACCTCTTACATACAGGGTAATACAGCGCCTCATACCTCTTACATACAGGGTAATACAGCGCCTCATACCTCTTACATACAGGGTAATACAGCGCCTCATACCTCTTACATACATGGTAATACAGCGCCTCATACCTCTTACATACATGGTAATACAGCGTCCCATACCTCTTACATACAGGGTAATATAGCGCCTCATACCTCTTACATACAGGGTAATACAGCGCCTCATACCTCTTACATACAGTGTAATACAGCGCCTCAAACCTCTTACATCCAGGGTAATACAGCGCCTCATACCTCTTACATACAGGGTAATACAGCGCCTCATACCTCTTACATACAGAGTAATACAGCGCCTCATACCTCATACATACAGGGTAATACAGCGCCTTATACCTCTTACATACAGGGTAATACAGCGCCTCATACCTCTTACATCCAGGGTAATACAGCGCCTCATACCTCTTACATACAGGGTAATACATTGCCTCATACCTCTTACATACAGGGTAATACAGCGCCTCATACCTCATACATACAGGGTAATACAGCGCCTCATACCTCTTACATACAGGGTAATACAGCGCCTCATACCTCTTACATACAGGGTAATACAGCGCCTCATACCTCTTACATACAGGGTAATACAGCGCCTCATACCTCTTACATACAGGGTAATACAGCGCCTCATACCTCTTACATACAGGGTAATACAGCGCCTCATACCTCTTACATACAGGGTAATACAGCGCCTCATACCTCTTACATACAGGGTAATACAGCGCCTCATACCTCATACATACAGGGTAATACAGCGCCTTATACCTCTTACATACAGGGTAATACAGCGCCTCATACCTCTGACATACAGGGTAATACAGCGCCTCATACCTCTTACATCCAGACCACTACTTAGTTTACTACTTTTCCATCATCCTCCTATTTTCTGGACAAATCATCCTACCGCCCCCAATACTCTGCCGCTGTGCTCCCCTATACTATACTGCAGAAACAGACAAACCCCCTGATAATACTAGTACCATGCAGATAGTGCCCTTCAATAATTATTGGCACACAGTGCCCTAAAATAACTGCGCCCAGCATGTGTCCCTGCGGGTTGGTTTCTCACCCTATATAATCCCGTTAGCGGACCGGGTTTATATCACATGAGAAGCTGGTGGCAGATACCCGGGCTGAGACTGCGCTGTTTGGCTGCGGCAGTGACCAGGCTCTCAGCTTGGTGCCTCTCTGTGCCCGCGTGGACAAGAGGTGTCTGTGTAAACTGTACCAGCCTGACCTCACCTGCTCCTCTGAAGGGCGTAACGTCACGCTTTAGTAACCAGGGAACATACCGCGTCCCATGAGCTCAACGTAGTTGACGTCAAGCGGGCACGAGGTGTGGCATTCGTCACACTTATACTTACCTCCATCAGGCTGGCAGCGATGTGATGCAGGCCTCTTCCGGCCTGTGTGCCGCGCTGCACCGGTCCCTGATAGGCTGCAGGCCTAGTGCCGGCAGCCTATCAGAGGAACGGAGACGGGACACGCCTCTCCCTCCCCCGCCGCATCTATCTGTATGGCTGTCCGGAGGAAGGAATGGAAGCGCTCGTCTCCCTGTGCTCTGCCGCCCTCCACTTGTCACCAGGGCCGCGCCGCCTGAGGAGCTGACACAGGAGCAGTGATGTGCTATGCAGAGCATTCAGCGGAGCTGACACAGGAGCAGTGATGTGCTATGCAGAGCATTCAGCGGAGCTGACACAGGCAGGAGCAGTGATGCGCTATGCAGAGCATTCAGCGGAGCTGACACAGGAGCAGTGATGTGCTATGCAGAGCATCCAGTGGAGCTGACACAGGAGCAGTGATGTGCTATGCAGAGCATTCAGCGGAGCTGACACAGGAGCAGTGATGTGCTATGCAGAGCATCCAGTGGAACTGACACAGGAGCAGTGATGTGCTATGCAGAGCATTCAGCGGAGCTGACACAGGAGCAGTGATGCGCTATGCAGAGCATTCAGTGGAGCTGACACAGGAGCAGTGATGTGCTATGCAGAGCATCCAGTGGAGCTGACACAGGAGCAGTGATGTGCTATGCAGAGCATTCAGCGGAGCTGACACAGGAGCAGTGATGTGCTATGCAGAGCATCCAGTGGAGCTGACACAGGAGCAGTGATGTGCTATGCAGAGCATTCAGCGGAGCTGACACAGGAGCAGTGATGTGCTATGCAGAGCATTCAGTGGAGCTGACACAGGAGCAGTGATGTGCTATGCAGAGCATCCAGTGGAGCTGACACAGGAGCAGTGATGTGCTATGCAGAGCATCCAGCGGAGCTGACACAGGAGCAGTGATGTGCTATGCAGAGCATCCAGTGGAGCTGACACAGGAGCAGTGATGTGCTATGCAGAGCATCCAGTGGAGCTGACACAGGAGCAGTGATGTGCTATGCAGAGCATTCAGCGGAGCTGACACAGGAGCAGTGATGTGCTATGCAGAGCATTCAGCAGAGCTGACACAGGCAGGAGCAGTGATGTGCTATGCAGAGCATCCAGTGGCGCTGACACAGGCAGGAGCAGTGATGTGCTATGCAGAGCATTCAGCGGAGCTGACACAGGCAGGAGCAGTGATGTGCTATGTAGAGCATTCTGCGGAGCTGACACAGAAGCAGTGATGTGCTATGCAGAGCATTCAGCGGAGCTGACACAGCAGCAGTGATTTGCTATGCAGAGCATCCAGTGGCGCTGACACAGGCAGGAGCAGTGATGTGCTATGCAGAGCATCCAGTGGAGCTGACACAGGAGCAGTGATGTGCTATGCAGAGCATTCTGCGGAGCTGACACAGGAGCAGTGATGTCCTATGCAGAGCATTCTGCGGAGCTGACACAGGAGCAGTGATGTGCTATGCAGAGCATTCAGCGGAGCTGACACAGGAGCAGTGATGTCCTATGCAGAGCATTCAGCGGAGCTGACACAGGAGTAGTGATGTGCTATGCAGAGCATTCAGCGGAGCTGACACAGGCAGGAGCAGTGATGCGCTATGTAGAGCATTCAGCGGAGCTGACACAGAAGCAGTGATGTGCTATGCAGAGCATTCAGCGGAGCTGACACAGCAGCAGTGATGTGCTATGCAGAGCATCCAGTGGAGCTGACACAGGAGCAGTGATGTGCTATGCAGAGCATTCTGCGGAGCTGACACAGGAGCAGTGATGTCCTATGCAGAGCATTCTGCGGAGCTGACACAGGAGCAGTGATGTGCTATGCAGAGCATTCAGCGGAGCTGACACAGGAGCAGTGATGTCCTATGCAGAGCATTCAGCGGAGCTGACACAGGAGTAGTGATGTGCTATGCAGAGCATTCAGCGGAGCTGACACAGCAGCAGTGATGTGCTATGCAGAGCATCCAGTGGAGCTGACACAGGAGCAGTGATGTGCTATGCAGAGCATCCAGTGGAGCTGACACAGGAGCAGTGATGTCCTATGCAGAGCATTCAGCAGAGCTGACACAGGAGCAGTGATGTGCTATGCAGAGCTTTCAGTGGAGCTGACACAGACAGGAGCAGTGATGTGCTATGCAGAGCATCCAGTGGAGCTGACACAGGAGCAGTGATGTGCTATGCAGAGCATTCAGCAGAGCTGACACAGACAGGAGCAGTGATGTGCTATGCAGAGCATTCAGCAGAGCGGACACAGGAGCAGTGATGTGCTATGCAGAGCATTTAGCGGAGCTGACACAGGAGCAGTGATGTGCTATGCAGAGCATTCAGTGGAGCTGACACAGACGGGAGCAGTGATGTGCTATGCAGAGCATCCAGTGGAGCTGACACAGGAGCAGTGATGTGCTATGCAGAGCATTCAGTGGCACTGACACAGACAGGAGCAGTGATGTGCTATGCAGAGCATCTAGTGGAGCTGACACAGGAGCAGTGATGTGCTATGCAGAGCATTCAGCGGAGCTGACACAGACAGGAGCAGTGATGTGCTATGCAGAGCATTCAGCGGAGCTGACACAGACAGGAGCAGTGATGTGCTATGCAGAGCATTCTGCGGAGCTGACACAGGAGCAGTGATGTGCTATGCAGAGCATTCAGCGGAGCTGACACAGACAGGAGCAGTGATGTGCTATGCAGAGCATTCTGCGGAGCTGACACAGGAGCAGTGATGTCCTATGCAGAGCATTCAGCGGAGCTGACACAGACAAGAGCAGTGATGTGCTATGCAGAGCTTTCAGTGGAGCTGACACAGGAGCAGTGATGTGCTATGCAGAGCATTCAGCGGAGCTGACACAGGCAGGAGCAGTGATGTGCTATGCAGAGCATTCTGCGGAGCTGACACAGGAGCAGTGATGTCCTATGCAGAGCATTCAGCGGAGCTGACACAGACAAGAGCAGTGATGTGCTATGCAGAGCTTTCAGTGGAGCTGACACAGGAGCAGTGATGTGCTATGCAGAGCATTCAGCGGAGCTGACACAGGCAGGAGCAGTGATGTGCTATGCAGAGCATCCAGCGGAGCTGACACAGGAGCAGTGATGTGCTATGCAGAGCATCCAGTGGAGCTGACACAGGCAGGAGCAGTGATGTGCTATGCAGAGCATTCAGCTGTCTAGATACATTTTTCCATCACATTATACATGGCTCATTTCCATGCTTATGACCTCCCTGTAATCCATCAGTGGTGGTCATGTTTGCACATGAAAAAAAAGCGCATGCCTATTCATACTCCCATGGTCCCGGCCACCACAGAGACAAGCGCCTTCTCCTATAGTGTGCAAGCACGACCACCACTGATGGACTTCAGGGTGGTCATAACCATGGAAAAAATGAATCTAGCCAGCAAAGGAGGCGATATAGACAATCACAATACATCAGTATTGACATGATAAATGCCATTTGCTGAAGTGAGACAACCGCTTTAAGGCAAGAGGCTCAACTTGCCTCATGGATAGTGCACCCCTGGCAGAGTGAGTAAAAGCAAGCAGAGATCTTATTAATATTGAGCTATGTAAACAAAACGTCTTTTAGACCTTTTCGCTATATAATTATTAAGTCTTAGCCGTTTAATCACATATTCAACTCTGCATGGACCTGACGGGTGATTCTTCATGCATGTGGAACCTACACTCGCTGAATTATATGGTAGCCGTCATGGCACATAACAGGTAGAATTTGGTGTTACTGTTAGGAACCCGTCTAACTAGAGATCGCCTTGACGTGCGGCAGATGGGCTCAAATAATTTTGTACAAAATGATTTGCCAAGCATCTCTAACTTATTAGTGTAGCACTAGCAATAATGATGCTATTTTGTACTTTATTTGGTTCACAGAGAGCTGTTGCATTGCATGTTTTGTTTTACAGGGTGATTCTTGGGACTCATGACCAAAAAGTTCTCTTTCTTCTCAGTAGTGTATTCAGGCTGCAGAAAATCTGGTTTTTTCAGGTAGAGCCAGAAGCTCATGGTGTTGAGCGAGGTCCAGACATATCCTCTCTGTGTGTATTTCCCATTAGAGTTGAGACTGCTTAACCTTCCAAATTTACATTTTGTATAAATCTGTCATACAAGTCACGAGAGTCGTCCCCGGGCAGGAGCTCGTAGCTTTATGTGTGGACAGAGAACGTCTGTGCTCAGCAAGAAGAGCCACACTCTGCAAACCCACAAAAACTAGTAGCAGATACAAGAAACGCTCATTATTGCTACATTACATTATTAGTCTGCTCTTTACTGTATCTCTATATTCTCTTTTACATGTTATACATTATTTACTTTAGTAGCAAAGTAACAATACTGTTCATTATCCACTAAAGAGGAAAAGAAAAACAGTCCATATATTTTATTTGAATTATTATTTATTATAATGATGATGATTATTATTATTATTTGTAATTTATATATTTTGTACTGTGCTTTATGGAAACATTTCATATTTGGCGCAAACAAAACTGTAACAGACAGAGTGTGGCAGCGGCAGCCAGTGGCTGCCCTCAGCAGTGATATCGCTAGGGATATTCTCATAAGACCCAAGAGAAAAGCTTTAGTCACTAAGATTTTTGCATCTTCAGAGTTTAATGCTCCTGTTATTTCATTGAGAATTCTCCCCTATTAATTATCTGTAAGCACTGGGCCCAACACAAACAGTTCAATGACAAACTCCGCTCTGCTACCTTTGTATATTACTGTATTACATTAACCATCCCTCACACAGCAGACGGTATTATTACAATGTGTCATTCTCTAGGATCTAGTCTTTGTTCACATCTGAGTTGCAGGCATCCTTAGGAAATTACTAATCAGATTTTATCAGTTTTGCCTGGAAATAATATGACAGAAAATTGGTGGAACATATTATAGCCAAGAGGTTCTGCTGGGAGATTGCATTTTGATTTTCTGTTCCTATGAAACCCTGGAAATCAGGCCAATAGCGCTGACCTGCACTGAAGCATAGTAACAGACACTCACCTATGTAATAAGTACTGTGTCAGGGCAGGTTTCCAGCTTTTGAATGTAAAGAAAAAAAAATGTATACATGGTTAACAGACTGTAAGCAGAGATATTACAACTGTTGAGGAAATGCAATAAAATAGTAATAGAGTTAAACAAGATTAACAGAATTAAGTAAAAAATAAAATAAAATGGGTGATCTAACATATACCTAGAGGAAGGAAAGTAATAAAAACAATAAAAAATGTTTTATTCTTACAGCATTGGTCCATGTTTCCTAAGACCTGACTTATTATACTTCATTTTTGCATGTTTTAAGATAAGTAAAGATAAAAAAAAAACTTAAACTACTCGTCCATTTCTGTGGAGAAGACAATCTTGTCCAGCTTAAACTAAGAGGACCTTTCACTAGTTTAAAAACTAAAAACTAACTATATCAGTGGGCAGATAACTAACTATATCAGTGGGCAGCTCATAGCCTGGGACTCTCAGGCTATGAGCTGTGCGCTGCGATTGGCCAGCGCTGCACCAAGGGACACGCCTAATACAAAAAATCCGTCCAGTACAACAGAGGGAGCCTATACCGGGCGAACGGAGCGGCGCCCAGACATACTAGTAAGTGCAGGGGGACCCCTGGGCGCCGCTCTGCCCAGTGATATAGTTAGTTTTTTGTTTTTAAACTAGTGAAAGGTCCTCTTTAATTATCAGACGCTAAGGTGTACAGAGGGAATATGTGCTGCTTAGAGTATACGTCAAACTTGTTGCTATGGAAAAAAACTACTATAATACTGCCTCGTATGTACAGGAATATAACTGCTATAATAATGCTCCTATATACAAGAATATAACTGCTATAATACTGCCTCCTATGTAAAAGGATATAACAACTATAATACTGCTCCTACAGGGAGTGCAGAATTATTAGGCAAGTTGTATTTTTGAGGATTGATTTTATTATTGAACAACAACCATGTTCTCAATGAACCCAAAAAACTCATTAATATCAAAGCTGAATATTTTTGGAAGTAGTTTTTAGTTTGTTTTTAGTTTTAGCTATTTTAGGGGGATATCTGTGTGTGCAGGTGACTATTACTGTGCATAATTATTAGGCAACTTAACAAAAAACAAATATATATCCATTTCAATTATTTATTTTTACCAGTTAAACCAATATAACATCTCAACATTCACAAATGTACATTTCTGACATTCAAAAACAAAACAAAAACAAATCAGTGACCAATATAGCCACCTTTCTTTGCAAGGACACTCAAAAGCCTGCCATCCATGGATTCTGTCAGTGTTTTGATCTGTTCACCATCCACATTGCGTGCAGCAGCAACCACAGCCTCCCAGACACTGTTCAGAGAGGTGGACTGTTTTCCCTCCTTGTAAATCTCACATTTGATGATGGACCACAGGTTCTCAATGGGGTTCAGATCAGGTGAACAAGGAGGCCATGTCATTAGATTTTCTTCTTTTATACCCTTTCTTGCCAGCCACGCTGTGGAGTACTTGGACGCGTGTGATGGAGCATTGTCCTGCATGAAAATCATGTTTTTCTTGAAGGATGCAGACTTCTTCCTGTACCACTGCTTGAAGAAGGTGTCTTCCAGAAACTGGCAGTAGGACTGGGAGTTGAGCTTGACTCCATCCTCAACCCGAAAAGGCCCCACAAGCTCATCTTTGATGATACCAGCCCAAACCAGTACTCCACCTCCACCTTGCTGGCGTCTGAGTCGGACTGAAGCTCTCTGCCCTTTACCAATCCAGCCACGGGCCCATCCATCTGGCCCATCAAGACTCACTCTCATTTCATCAGTCCATAAAACCTTAGAAAAATCAGTCTTGAGATATTTCTTGGCCCAGTCTTGACTTTTCAGCTTGTCTGTCTTGCTCAGTGGTGGTCGTCTTTCAGCCTTTCTTACCTTGGCCATGTCTCTGAGTATTGCACACCTTGTGCTTTTGGGCACTCCAGTGATGTTGCAGCTCTGAAATATGGCCAAACTGGTGGCAAGTGGCATCTTGGCAGCTGCACGCTTGACTTTTCTCAGTTCATGGGCAGTTATTTTGCGCCTTGGTTTTTCCACACGCTTCTTGCGACCCTGTTGACTATTTTGAATGAAACGCTTGATTGTTCGATGATCACGCTTCAGAAGCTTTGCAATTTTAAGAGTGCTGCATCCCTCTGCAAGATATCTCACTATTTTTGACTTTTCTGAGCCTGTCAAGTCCTTCTTTTGACCCATTTTGCCAAAGGAAAGGAAGTTGCCTAATAATTATGCACACCTGATATAGGGTGTTGATGTCATTAGACCACACCCCTTCTCATTACAGAGATGCACATCACCTAATATGCTTAATTGGTAGTAGGCTTTCGAGCCTATACAGCTTGGAGTAAGACAACATGCATAAAGAGGATGATGTGGTCAAAATACTCATTTGCCTAATAATTCTGCACGCAGTGTATATACTAGAATATAACTGCTATAATACTGCTCCTATGTACAAGAATATAACTACTATAATACTGCTCCTATGTACAAGAATATATCTACTATAATACTGCTCCTATGTACAAGAATATAACTACTGTAATACTGCTCCTATGTACAAAAATATATCTACTATAATACTGCTCCTATGTACAAGAATATAACTACTATAATACTGCTCCTATGTACAGGAATATAACTACTATAATACTGCCTCCTATATACAAGAATATAACTACTATAATACTGCCTCCTATATACAAGAATATAACTACTATAATACTGCCTCCTATATACAAGAATATAACTACTATAATACTGCTCCTATGTACAAGAATATAACTACTATAATACTGCTCCTATGTACAAGAATATAACTACTATAATACTGCCTCCTATGTACAAGAATATACCTACTATAATACTGCTCCTATGTACAAGAATATATCTACTGTAATACTGCTCCTATGTACAAGAATATACTACTGTAATACTGCTCCTATGTACAAGAATATAACTACTGTAATACTGCCTCCTATGTACAAGAATATAACTACTATAATACTGCTCCTATGTACAAGAATATAACTACTGTAATACTGCCTCCTATGTACAAGAATATAACTACTATAATACTGCTCCTATGTACAAGAATATAACTACTATAATACTGCTCCTATGTACAAGAATATAACTACTATAATACTGCTCCTATGTACAAGAATATAACTACTATAATACTGCCTCCTATGTACAAGAATATAACTACTATAATACTGCCTCCCATGTACAAGAATATAACTACTGTAATACTGCCTCCTATGTACAAGAATATAACTACTATAATACTGCCTCCTAGCTGTGAGGACGTGTGTGAGTAGCTCTCCTGAGCCTGTGGATGTCTGTCCAGAGCCCAGGGTGTGGCCAGCCCGGGCGGGGAACTTCCCTCAGCAAGGCCCAGGCTTCCAGGCCTACACTGGGAGAAAACTCCCAAACCATTCCTAAAGTGGATACTAATCCCAAAGTTTCCAGTCAGCAGCAGAATGAAGGAAATATTGTTGTCCTGAAGAAAGAAGAAGAAGAGAGGAAAGTGAGTGCAGTGAAGATGCAAGCGGATCCCAAGTCCAGCCAGCAAGGTGCAGGGGTGATGAGCACAGGCCGTGCAGCAGGTGAGCAGCTCCCCTCTCCTGCACACAGACAGAGACGGACATCACTGGAGAAACAAACATTGCAAGAAAACCTGAAACAGCAAGTTGTGGCTTCCAGCATGGCCTGTCAGGGCCGCACCAGATCTGCAGCAATGCCTCTGCAGGTAACCAGGAATGCCATGTCTACAAACACTGCAAAGTGTGAACAGGCCTCAGCAGATGCAACCGCAAGTACTAGCAGTAAAGCTGGGAAGGCAAAGCTGCAGGAGACCGGTGAATCCAAACAGCCTGGACCCCTGCCCCGACCAGGACAGCAGGTGAAGGAGACCACGAGAGCGCCTGAGCTGCAGATGGCGGAGGAGATCCCGGCACTGGTAAGGAGAATGGGGGAGTTAAGGCATCACAAACAACTGCTACAGATGCAGATAGACTGTGTATATAACCTGAAAACTGCACACCCCGATAGTAACACCTTGTATGATACCAAGCTGCACTCACTGGGCATAGAGCTGGCACAGGTGGTGAAGGAGATGGACTGTGTCCTGGAGAGGATGGGGCCCCTGGCCGAGTCCTACGGGAACCAGGAACGCTTCTCACAGCAGAGACAGAACAGTGACTCTGGATCCCGCTCCTCTAGAGCACAATCAGGGTCCGTGTCCCCAGATGAGCCCCGGCGAGTGACACAACCAATACTGAAGCCTGCAAGTTTCTCTTTCCAGAAGGGAGATGGGCAAGAGCAGCAGCAAGAACCTTCAGCTGTCCCTGAGCAACATCCTGGATATGTGGCACCACAAGTCCCAGCAGAGCCAGCCCAACAGCAGGACAGTGGACATGTATCCATGGGTCAGGGTGATGCGGTGACGCAGGAGAGCTCTGTTACTGGGGCACAGACCGGGGACATTGATATTGTACCTGAGGGGTTGGGGGCTGGGGACACTGTACAGTCTGTGTGGGATATAGAGGTGGATGGTGGTCAGGAGGGTGTACGGAATGATGTCTGTAATTTCCCCCCCTTAACACAACCCACGTCGGATGAGACTGTCCTCTCTAGTGCAGACGCGCGGCCCAATACTCAAGGTAGTGAGCCCCGTCAGGATCCTCCCAGAAATGCCTGGAGCCGCGGCGCTCCATCCTTCACCTCCAGTGCAGGCTATACGGGCCAGGCGTTTAAGAGGAGGAACGTGGTAAGGTTTAAGCACCGAGGCACCAAAGAAGACCTCCCCGATAGGAGGTTTGTGGTGAGGGAACTCCTGTGCCACCAGATGGGGTTTGCTCCAGAGGACATCCTGGCGGTGATAAATCTACCAGACAGGCAGGGCTATGATGTCAGCTTTAAGCTTATGTCTAGTCTGGATAGGTTCTGGGCAAACTTTGCCAGGGTTAGAGACACCGAGGGCTGGAATAAGTTCATTTTCATTCCCATTTCCAAGCCAGACACTGTTATTGTGAATGTCATCTTCTGGAATGAATCTGTTCCTCCCCAGGACATTGTGGTGTGGCTCCGGAGGCACTGTGACCTCGTGTCTGATCTCACTAAGAACAGGGACGATGATGGTGTCTGGACTGGAGGGTGGAAGGTGCTGGTGAAGCTGCGCCAGCACAATAACATCACCTTACATCTCCCTAACTCCTTCTTTATCGGTAGAGAGAAAGGCGTCTGTTTTTATCCTGGGCAACCTAGAAAGTGCTTCAAGTGTGGCAAAGTCGGTCATGTGGCAAATGTGTGCACAGTGGTCAAGTGCAACCTGTGTGGTGAGCTCGGCCATCTGAGTGCCACATGTAAGAACGTTAGGTGCAATCTCTGCGGGCAGATTGGCCACTCACATAAGGATTGCCCAGATGCCTGGCATAACGTATGCAGGGAGCTTCCAGATGAGGAGTTAGCGGAGGCCGCAGACGCTATAGAGGAGGAGGCTTTGATGTCAGGGACCATACTGACGAGGCACGAGGTACAACAGGGGTCAGGTGAGACAACACCCGAACCTCAGCCTTCAGAGAACACACAGGGCACCATGGAGGTGGTCACTCAGGACCAGTCTCAGGCAGCCGCCTCTGTATCACCGTCTGTATATGAAGAGGCCAAGAGGAACAAAAGGAGGAAAAAAGATAAGTCTTCCCGTAAGTCTGAGGAGGAACATAACCTGGGCCAAAACACCAGGAAAAAAGTCAGTACCGGTGCAGGCGTCATGGTCCTATCAAACAGATATGAGGCGTTATCAGAGTCTGATGGGGATTATGAGGAAGAGCAACAGAGAATAGATAATGAGTGTGAGGCAGACACAGGGGACCCCCCAACAAAGAAGAAGGCCCCTCCTGTAGAAGCCCTTGTAGAGTCAGATATGGAGACCGGTGGTAGGCAGGAAGCCTCTGATCCTGACCTATGTTGATGGGAGTCACTTATCTGCTCTTTCTATGTTGTCTTGTGATGGCTGGGTTTTTTCTAAAAGTTGCTTCGAGCAATGTGAACAGCATCAAAGTAAGAAGGACCAGATACGCGGTATACGATCACCTCAGATACCTGGATGCAGATGTCATCTTTCTGCAGGAGACACGTTTGAACACCTTGGGGCATCTACGTGAGGCTGAGAGTGAATGGCGGTCTGGTCCTTCTTGCTGGTCGCTGGCTGTGGAGCCTTATGCCGGGGTGGCCATATTGTTTAACACAAATGACGTGACTGTGCACAGGTTAACGGAGGTAGCTATGGGAAGGTGCCTGGTGCTGGAAGTGACCATCCATGGTAGACGGCTCCGCTTTATTAACATCTACGGCCCACAGACAGTGGCTGAGAGAATCCAGCTGTTTAATGATGTGAAGCAGTATCTTTTCACCTCTATACCTGTAGTAATGGCGGGGGACTTTAATGTCACTTTGTCATCAGGTGACCGGTCCTCGGGCAGGGCGGTGGTCAGAGACTCCAGAGTCTTAAGTAATATAATATCGCAGGCTGGCCTAAGTGATGTCTTCACATGGGGTGGCTGGAAGCCAAACTTCACATATTCTTGTGCTGACAGAAGCAGTAGAATTGACATGGCGTTTGTGAACCCCACAGAGACTGTTAGCGGGATAAGTGAGAAGGTCGTCCCCTACTCTGACCACCTGGCTTTGTTTTTTTGCTTGGGAGCCACTAGACGCTCTGATATTGGTAGAGGGCTATGGAGGCTTAACTCTAGCCTCCTGGATGATGTCTACGTCCAGGATTGTGTCCACTCTCTTTTCCAGGTTCAGCTTCAGAGGGTGGACTTTTATAACAACGTGGCCGACTGGTGGGAGGATGTCAAGGTGGAGATCAGATCCCTCTTACAGGGACTGTCAATTAAAAGAGGGAAGAGTAAGTATAGCCAGTATCTCAGGCTGCGGAAAGAATTGGAGTCACTGTATTCGGCGGGTGGGGATGAAAAACAAAAGATCGACCAACTGAAATCTGAGATAAGTCAGTATCAGTACAGCAGGTACACCTCCCTGGTTCTGGAACGGGATTATGGGACCTTAGGGGCTCCTGATCCCTTTGAGAATTGCAGGGAACGTGTGGCTAATAGATCGGTGGCAGGTCTCACTGACTCCCAGGGTGTTTTGCAGGAATCTCGGGAGGGTATCCTGGGGGTGGTGAGATCTTACTATGCTGGCTTATTTCAGAAGAAGGTTTTGGATAAAGAGAAGGTGACTCAATTCTTGGAGGCAACTCCAGGTCCTGATACTAATGATGTGGACTTTTCTCCTTTGACAGCAGAATTAACGGTGGAGGAAGTTAAAGTGGCCATTGATCAGTTACATCTGAAGAAGGCACCAGGTCCAGATGGTATAACAGCAGAATTCTATAAGAAGTTCGTAGACCACTTGGCCCCAATCCTCGTGGACGTGTACAAAAATTGTCTAGAAAATCACCTGATGCCTCCGTCCATGAGGGTGTCCTCGCTAATTCTGCTGTCTAAAGGTAAGGAGCCTAGCGACATCAAGAACTGGAGGCCGATTGCCCTCTTGAATGTTGACAGGAAGATTCTGGCAAAAATCCTTTTCTCTAGGTTAGTCTGTTTGTCCCGGGCACTGTTGGCAGGCTGTCAGTTTGGCACAGTAAAAGGGCGGAACATCTCTGGAGCAGTCATCTCGATAAGGGAGATGTTTGAGAGATGTAAAGCTCTGAGGTGTGGGAGATATGTTGTAGGTCTGGACCAGGCTAAAGCTTTTGACAGAGTGGATCACGAGTATCTATGGGCCACTTTGTCAAAGTACGGTATTCCAGGACAATTTGTAGATTGGCTGAAAACTTTATATTGTGAGGCGAAGAGCTTTCCTCTAATCAATGGTTGGCAAGGGGACACTTTTGAAGTAGAGGCAGGGGTGAGACAGGGTTGCCCTTTGAGTCCACTGCTGTATGTGTTTGCCTTGGACCCGTTCCTGAGGTCACTGCAGGAGTGCGATTTTCAGGGGGTGCCGGTCCCCCACTGCTTGCCTTTGAAAGTAGTTGCCTATGCGGATGATGTGACTGTGGTGATATCTGAGCCTCGTGAGGTGCAGATGTTGTCTGCAGCCATCAGAAGCTACTCGGAGGCCTCGGGGTCTCTAGTCAACCTTGAGAAGAGTCAAGCTCTCTGGACTTTAAGTACTGATCCAGACTTTGATCTGCCACAATTTGCAAAGGCCTCCACCTATATTAAAATCCTTGGGGTCAAATTTGGGAGGGAAGATAATGCCAAACTAAATTGGGAAGAAAAGTTGAATTCCGGAAATGCAAAGGTTCAGCGATGGAAGAACTGGAGGCTGACCTATAGAGAAAGGGTTACTATGTTGAAGACTTACCTGGTCCCCGTCTTCTTGTACGTCTCTGTTGTCTTTCCTTTGCCAGAGCCTTTCTCGGCTAGGCTCTTTAGCCTGTTCTTCCAACTTTTGTGGGGGAACAGGTTGAACCCAATAAAAAGAGGGATCACCTACCTACAGAGGAGAGAGGGTGGGCTGGATATGTTAAATCCAAGGGTGTTCTTTGACTCCATGTTTCTGAAAGTTAATTTTGATTGCCTGGACTCAAACAGCAGCTCCCTGTGGGCGAACAGTGTCAGGGACTGGATATTGCCTTTTGCAGAGTCTTGGGTGCGAGGCGGCAGTCTCAAGAGGGGTCGGTTTACTCGTGGCTTCCTCCCCCAGTACCTGGAATATGGTCTAAAGTGTGTGAAGAAATGGGGAATAGACAAGGTGTATCTGGAGACTAAGACCAGGAAGGATCTCTATATAAAGATCTGTGGGGCCTTCTATAACTTGCAGCCAGCACTGAGAGACTGTACAACGGCCACCTTGCAGGAAAGTCTTAGGTTCCTCAACGGACCAAGGCTTCCTGCAAAGTTGTTTGACATTGCCTGGCTGTCATTCCATGGGAAGCTTTTTGTCAGAGGCAATTTAAAGTTCCTGAGTGTTCTAGATCGCATGTGTCCCTTGGGCTGTCAGCAGGAGGAGACTATGGAACATTTTATAACCGAGTGCTGGGGAGGGCGACAGATATGGCAGGAGATAGCCAGCAAGCTAAAAATCCCAAGGCTGCAGTCTCTGACCTACACAGACATTGTATATGGTGGGACATCACAGGTAGCTGACATTGACCTGGGGACCCTGCATTTGATTATAACCATCGTTAAATACTATCACTGGCAGACAAGAACAAGAGTGTCCATCCACAGTGAGCCCTTCAACCATGAGAAAGCCGTAAACCTCATCCTGTCGGAGCTAAGGTGGGTCAGATCTATAGAAGTTAGGAGAAAGGACGGGAATGAAAAATTATGGAAGAATGTATATTTGGAGTAATTTCTGGTTCATGTATCCTGGAATTATGTTTATTTATTCATTTCTCCCATTTATTTGCAATGGACTCTTAAGTTAAAGTTATTATAAACTTATTATTTTGATGATATGTATGATTTCAGTTTAATAATTGTTTGTTCATTCTCATTTCGGAATGTACTATTGTATTTTTGCTTGTTTTATACTAATAAAAATTGCCTCCTATGTACAAGAATATAACTACTATAATACTGCCTCATATGTACAAGAATATAACTACTATAATACTGCTCCTATGTACAATAAAATAACTACTATAATACTGCCCCTATGTACAAGAATATAACTACTATAATACTGCCTCCTACGTACAAGAATCTAACTACTATAATACTGCTCCTATGTACAAGACCATAACTACTATAATACTGCTCCTATGTACAAGAATATAACTACTATAATACTGCTCCTATGTACAAGAATATAACTACTATAATACTACTCCTATGTACAAGAATATAACTACTATAATACTGCTCCTATGTACAAGAATATAACTACTATAATACTGCCTCCTATGTACAAGAATATAACTACTATAATACTGCTCCTATGTACAAGAATATAACTACTACAATACTGCTCCTATGTACAAGAATATAACTACTATAATACTGCTCCTATGTACAAGAATATAACTACTATAATACTGCCTCCTATGTACAAGAATATAACTACTATAATACTGCTCCTATGTACAAGAATATAACTACTACAATACTGCTCCTATGTACAAGAATATAACTACTATAATACTGCTCCTATGTACAAGAATATAACTACTATAATACTGCCTCCTATGTACAAGAATATAACTACTATAATACTGCTCCTATGTACAAGAATATAACTACTACAATACTGCTCCTATGTACAAGAATATAACTACTATAATACTGCTCCTATGTACAAGAATATAACTACTATAATACTGCCTCCTATGTACAAGAATATAACTACTGTAATACTGCTCCTATGTACAAAAATATATCTACTGTAATACTGCTCCTATGTACAAGAATATAACTACTATAATACTGCTCCTATGTACAGGAATATAACTACTATAATACTGCTCCTATGTACAAGAATATAACTACTATAATACTGCTCCTATGTACAAGAATATAACTACTATAATACTGCCTCCTATGTACAAGAATATAACTACTATAATACTGCTCCTATGTACAAGAATATAACTACTATAATACTGCTCCTATGTACAAGAATATAACTACTATAATACTGCTCCTATGTACAAGAATATAACTACTGGGGGGCGGAGCCGAGCCACGCTGCTGAATGGCCGCACGAGCTTGAGCTCCTCCAGCATTCCGGCTCATTTACCCTATAAAAGCTTGGATTTTACCTGATTATGGGGAAACCTGGCAAAGAGAAGACAAGAGGAAGCTCAGAGTCTACCCCACAGCGCTCCAGACAGCCTGAGATGGAGAAATTCCTCCGAAAAACGCCGAGAGCTGCCGCACAGAAAGGCGCCAATATGGCGGCGTCTGCTGCTCCAGACTCCGACGCAGGAGACCTATCGGATGCGGGCAGCGGCTCTGATATTTCGGATAGGAGGCCTAGAGATCCACCGCTGTCGGAACGAACCCTTCGTCGGGTTCTTGAATCTGCCCTCACGCCACTCAAGCAAGATTTGGCGGACATTAAGGACGATATAAAACATCTCGGCCAGAGAGTGGTCACGCTAGAAAGCACGCAAGAAGCCATACTGACCTATGAGGGCAAAACTGCGGAGGTGCTTGCCTCTCACAAAGCCCTATTGAATGATGCCTTCTTGAAATTGGAGGATCAGGAGAACCGGAGTCGCCGGCGCAACATACGCATTCGCGGCCTACCTGAATCGCTAGCGGCGGAGGCCTTGCCGAAAGTGGCGCGAGAACTGTTCTCCATGATGCTTGGGCCTGATAGAGCAGAGGGGATAGTGGTGGAACGCATACACAGGGCATTGCGCCCTAGGCCTAAACCCCAAGATCCGCCACGCGATGTAATTTGCGGCCTACTGAGCTACGTAGACACCGCAGCTCTCCTGAAAAGGCAAAGAGAGATGGAAGTGCTGGAGTATGACAACGTACCGCTGCAGATGTTCCAGGACTTGGCGCCATCTACCCTGGCGAAGCGACGTTTGTTCAAGCCTCTTCTGGATGTTCTCCGCAAGACGTCTACTCCATTCAGGTGGCTGTATCCATTCGGTCTGTCGGTGTCCAGGAATGGGAAACTGCTCACGGTGCGGTCACCTGCGGATCTGGAATCGGTCTGGAGGTCCCTAGATGTCCCTCCAGTGGAAATTCTCTCGTGGTTGCCAGCCGACCAAGATGGCCCCCTGCCTTTACCGCCGCGAGTATCTGCCTGGCAGACGGCATCTGCGGGCAGGCCGGATCGATCGGGACGCAGCAAGTCGGACAGGGCTCTCACCTGAGCCTGTGACAAGGTTTTTGGCTGTTTGTATGAGCATGAACTGCTAATGCCATGCTTTATCTCACTCCGTTAATGTGAAGAGTTGGTTACCTCTACCTCTGTGCAAAATGTTTTGTTTAGCGGACTCTGGCCTTTCCCTGATGGCCCTATGTTTCGCTGCTACTCGGCTCATAATCTATGTTTTTTATGAAACGTTATGTCTTGAATGGGATGATCCCCTGCTGAAGCAGGCCTCCAAACAGGGGTCTCTCTCCCCTCATGTGCAGGGTAATGACCGGATGATCCCGGTGCTGGATGTGTTTTCTTTCACTTTTTTCGTTCTTTTTTGGTCTATATGTTAGAGACCATAAGCGCTTCACTTGCCCCCTCACTAGTCCATTTCTATTTGGACTGGTGATAAGTGAGGCGCTCGTCACCTCTCGGATGGGTTGCTTGTCCGAGCAGGTCATGTGTCTGTCCACTATGTTACATGTTGTTCCCCTTATTTTTTGTTCCTTGACCTCTTTCCCTCCCCTCCTTTCCGCTGCTCTTCTTATCTTGGTGCTTCTTTATGTGACCTGGTGTACCATATGCTCATATACAGCTGTATGTATACAAAAATGTCCTCCATAACTGTAGCCTCACTTAATGCACATGGTCTGAACGAGCCATGCAAGCGGGCTCAGACACTTTCCCTCCTCCTGAAGGATAAGGTATCAGTGGTCTTCTTACAGGAGACTCATTTTAGGACAGGCAAAATTCCCAAGTTACCCCCTAAGAAATTTGTGCAATGGTTTCATAGCACACATGATTCGGCCAGTAGGGGGGTTAGTATTGCCATACATAAGTGCCTTCCTTTTAAGCCCCAAACTATATCCGCTGACCCTGAAGGCAGATTCCTGTTTGTAAAGGGCGTCTTGGGGGACTCCCCGGTAACGCTCGCCAATTTGTATGCCCCTAATAAAGGCCAAATCCCATGGCTCGTTCAGACCCTAGCTGCACTCTCATCCTTCTCTGAGGGGTTATTGATTCTAGGGGGCGACTTTAATGTGGCCATGGAACCAGCGGTGGACACTTCGGCGGGTAGACCTTCTGTGTCTTACAGGTTATTAAAAAGGCTAAAAATTTCGCTGAGGAAACTAAAAGTTTTAGACGTCTGGCGGATCATGAATCCCAATGGACGGGACTATACGTTTTTCTCCCATGCTAAGGCGTCTTTCCATAGATTGGATTATTTATTCATGTCTGATTCACATATACGTAATGTCTCTGGAGCCCGGATAGGCAATATAACGTTATCTGATCATGCCCCTGTTTTTATAAGCTTTTCTTTGACAGGCCCGCAAAGGAAGGAACGTTTGTGGCGCCTTAACGACACTTTGGTCTTAGACCCCTCACACGCAACCAAACTTAGGGCCTCGATTTCGGAATTCTTTAGTATTAATGACACCCCAGATTCCCCCCCCTCACCAGCTATACTTTGGGAAGCCCATAAGGTGGTCATTAGGGGAGAGCTTATTGCCTTGGGGGCTTATGTAAAAAAGCAAAGGACAAAGGCTTTAGACGCTCTGTTAGCCACTATTACTCGTTTGGAGTCCTCCCACAAGGAATCGCGGGCTATTCATACCCTAACGGAATTGACCGAAGCCAGAACGCGTCTTAAAAACTTATTAAACGTCACTTCTGCAAAATTAGTGTTGAGATCCAGGTTTAGGGCCTATGCCCATGGGAATAGGGGAAACAAACTGATGTCGGCTATTGCCAAAAAACAGTTTTCTGACTCCTTTGTTTCCTCTATCAAGGATCCCAAGGGGTTGTTACATAAGTCCACCCCAGACATAGCCAAGGCATTCTGTTCCTTCTATGAAGCCCTGTATAATCTACCCCCGCCGGCAGGAGCTACGCCTGGTGACCTAGCGGAAGCCACTGATAAATTCCTGCAGACCCTTAATCTCCCTTCTATCTCCTCATCTAAGGCCTCCCAACTAACTAGGCCTATTTCAGAGTCAGAAATCCGCAAAGTTCTTATGTCAATCCCGTCGGGCAAGAGTCCGGGGCCTGATGGTTTTTCCATCGTGTATTATAAATCATTCCAAGATGTTTTAATCCCTCGTTTTCAGAACCTGTGTAACTACCTCCTGACTGGTGGTTCGCTTGCTCCCCACTCCTTGTTGGCACACATTACTGTCCTCCATAAGGAAAATAAAGATCCGACTTGCTGCAGTAATTATAGGCCGATATCCCTGCTTAACAATGATGTGAAGTGGTGGGCGAAGATTCTGGCCTCTAGGCTTCAGGATGTTCTTCCTGACGTGATTCATGAGGAGCAGGTAGGCTTTGTCCATGGCAGACAGGGGTCGGAGAACACGGTGCGGCTTCTTCATCTGGTTAATTGGGCAAAGAGAGCCTCAAAGCCTCTGGTTCTAGTAAGTACAGATGCGGAGAAGGCCTTCGATAGTGTTAGCTGGCACTTTATGTCGCGGACCCTGGTCAGGTTTGGCTTCCCAGACCAGTTTGTTACTGCTATCCATACCCTATATTCGGCCCCCTCTGCCATGGTCAAGGTCAATGGAGCACTGTCCCCACCATTTCGCATCACTAATGGGACGAGGCAGGGATGCCCTCTCTCACCCGCACTATTTGTTTTAGTGATGGAGACCCTACTGTGTAAAATTAGAGATGATCCAGATATTATAGGCCTAAGGGTTGGCTCTGGCTACCATGTTACTGCAGCATTTGCGGATGACCTTTTAGTTCTGACCTCTAACCCTTCGGAGTCCTTGCCCAAATTGTTAGATATATTTGAGGACTTTGGATTCGTGTCCAATTTTAAAATAAACTATGGGAAATCCATGGCTCTCAATATTTCCTGCCCCAAAACTGTGATTAATGACCTTAAACAACGTACCCCGTTTGCCTGGGCCTCCAGAGACATTACGTTCTTGGGGACGCGAGTCTCGGCTAATGTCCAGGACTTAGCCTCTCTCAACTTTGCCCCACTTTTGCAGGATGTGCGTAATCATTTACAAAACTTGAAGCTTCCATTTGTGTCTTGGGTTGGAAGGAAAAATTACCTTAAGACATTCATTCTCCCCAAATTTCTATATATGCTGCAATCCCTCCCTATTTGGTTGCCGAATTCGTATTTCACGGAGGTCCGCCGAGTGTTCACGCGCTTTCTATGGAATAGCAAATCCCCGCGCATTGCCTACCATGTTCTGACAAGGGATAGAAGGTTTGGAGGTTTCGGGATGCCGGATGTAAAATTATATTATACTGCTGTTCAATTATGTAGATGTGTAACAGCCTTGTCCCGGCCATTTAGCTCACTATGTTCAAGCCTTGAGTCTGCATTGATCTCCAATCAGGAATGGCTTACCCTGTGGGGTGTTCGGCCCTTTTCAGCCAATCATTGCGCCTCTTCTCCGTTTTTGAAGGGGATGCTGGTAGAATGGTCCAAGATGGTCCAATCCCACCTGTTCAACTTTCCAAACTCCTGTATGCCACTCAAATTTTTGCAATCTCATATCCACCCCTCCGTGTCAAACCCCTCTGGGATTTGGTCCAAGCTCGCTGACCTCACTTTGCGAGATGTCCTTCTTCCAGATGGTAGTTTGGACTGGAATTTGATACTGAACCGCCCCGAAGTCAAAACTGCTCCCTTCTTTCACTTGGCAGATTTTAAGAGAGATTCAGTTAAGTGTACTGGATCCTTTGCGGGTAATGGTTCTTCTTCCTGGCTGGAGAAGAAAGTCCTAGCGATTAAGCCCCCCAATAGGCAACTTTCTCTGATGTATAAAGAAATGCTCTCCAGCTTGCCTCCGGAGCTCCGTTATATGGCCTCTTGGGAAAAGGAGCTATCTCTGACCTTTACAGAACCAGAGAAAGCCTTTGTTTTAGCCCATTCGCATGGGTTTAACCGATGTGTTAGAGTCCAGGAGAATTCTTTTAAGTTACTCTGCAGGTGGTACAAGACGCCCGAATTCCTGCATAAATTGAACCCAGAAATTCCTGAAACATGTTGGAGATGTGGCATAGAAGCTGGATCCCTGTCTCACATTTGGTGGCTGTGTCACAAGATTCAGCCGTTTTGGAAGCAGGTGGAGTCTCTGATTAACACTATTTGTAAGACCAAGATTGTACTAGATGCTAAACTTGTTCTGGTATGGTGCCCTAACGATACCCTTACTCCTGCTAAGAATAACCTCCCGACAATGCTACTTACCGCAGCGAAGCTGCTTATCCCCTTTTTGTGGAAAAATGATTCCCCACCGTCTCTCCATATGTGGTCAGATAAGGTTGACCAGATCTACCGCTTTGAGGAGTTGGCGCACTGGGAGAGTAACTCACGCTCTCGCTTCTTAACACTGTGGTCCCCATGGAAAGTATATAGACACTTTGCTTGATAGAGCAGAAATGTATCACTTCCTGTTTCCCCTCCCTCCTCCCCTTCCTGACTTTTCCTCCTTTTCCCCCCCACCTTTTTTCATGTGTCATGTTTGTATGATTTGCTCATTGACAATGATAACTTGTGATGCCCTCACTTGACATGTATGCTGGATGACTATTCTGTATTTTTGGCCATTGTATGGTCATGTGTGGGCTTCGGCCTTGATTTTCTTTCAATAAAAAGAAATATGGTTAAGAATATAACTACTGTAATACTGCCTCCTATGCACAAGAATATAACTACTATAATACTGCTCCTATGCACAAGAATATAACTACTGTAATACTGCTCCTATGTACAAGAATATAACTACTATAATACTGCTCCTATGTACAGGAATATAACTACTATAATACTGCCTCCTATGTACAAGAATATAACTACTATAATACTGCTCCTATGTACAAGAATATAACTACTATAATACTGCTCCTATGTACAAGAATATAACTACTATAATGCTGCTCCTATGTACAAGAATATAACTACTATAATACTGCTCCTATGTACAAGAATATAACTACTATAATACTGCTCCTATGTACAAGAATATAACTACTATAATACTGCCTCCTATGTACAGGAATATAACTACTATAATACTGCTCCTATGTACAAGAATATAACTACTCTAATACTGCTCTGCACATATTTATATGGCGTTATAACGATGTTTCCTTTGCTATATATACAGCGTTGTTCTCTGGTGTAATCCGCTGTTCCGTGTATTCTGCATATGTAATAATGTAAGTGATAGTTTTGTGGATTTGCTGAGTGCACAGATCTCCGTCCTGCTTCGTGTTTTTCTCCCTTCTGAGCACATTTATTGCTTGTGATTAATGGATCGGTGACAGTAATGAAGACGCTCGGAGGCGGGGATCACATTGTATCGCTCCATGTGTGACTTTTATCATCCACATCACCCGCTTATATGTTCATGTCATGGGATTGCAGAAGTCAATAGCTATTTGTTACCAGCTGTTGTCAAATGAAATTATTTACTGCCAGGCTGATTAATAATAAATCATCCCGAGGTCTGTGCTCCAAAATCTTCTGCTACAATTAATTCATACAGGATGCGCTCGCGGGCGGCCATTAGCCGGGCAGGCAGCGCTTTCAGATAACTTCACAATCAATGAACAAAAAGTTTTGAGAACTAAATATTCCCCACTGTTGTATGAAACTTTTATTGTAACTTTTGAAAGTGGAAACCATCAACACGACTGACTAAGTGCCTCTCCCTAATGTACTTGCTCAATTGTTTTTTTTGTATAGAGCATCTCTCATCTGTTCTTCTCTAGTAGAAACCTTTAAAACTCTCTGCTCCCCATTGTGGCCACTTTATGTGGTTCCTTTGCATGTAACTAGTATTGAATGTGGTTGTATGCAGGTCTTGAGCGTCCTGTGATGAGACAATTCCCTACAGACACGCCGTCACCTCCCCTGACATGTCTGTCCCCCATGTAATATCAATTGTGGAGCATTTTTTCTCATAACTTTACATTGTGCCATTCCTCCAATATTCCTACTAGAAGTTTGAGTGAACCTGCAATGAAGGTTCAGATGGTTTAACCTGTTGGGAGTGGGTCCCTGCATAGTCTGACACGATCCAATCAGAGCTGCCAGTGTCAGATTGTGCAGGGACACGCCCCCAACTGGTGACATCCGGCTGGACTTTTATTGCAGACGATTGGCAATTCAATTGTCAATCCAGTAGAAGGAATAGAGGAATGAAACAACATAGAGTTGTAATAATAGATACTCCAGAATTGGTACTACATGGGGAATGTCAGGAGAGGTGACAGCTCATCTTCAGCTGCAAATGTTCCTGATTACCTGGCTGTATGCCAGCTCTAGGCTATTTAGGAGCATGAAAAGCTGGGTGCCCAGTGTGGTGGGCATCGGGCTTAGTTACCCAGTGGTCTCAAAAACTAACACAGCAGAACCAGGACTGACATTACCAGATTACTGGATGTTCTGGATTATCAGAGAGTCATGGAAATGCTGTAAAACTCACTTAAGAAACGTCCAGTCCGTCCCGACTATATGGGATCTACGTCTAGAGCAGGGATCCGCAACCTTCCGCACTTCAGGTGTGGTGAAACTACGACTCCCAGCATGCACACATGCTTGGCTGTCCTCAGAAATCCCCTAGATGTTAGGGTAGCATACTGGGAGTTGTAGTTTCACAACAGCCGGCGTGCCGGAGGTTGCTGGTCCCTGGTCTAAAAGCTTGTGCGGTCTAGTTAAGCTACATCTCTGTACAAGTAGGAGCAGGGCCGTTTCTTGGACCGGGCGGGCCAGGTGGCCGCCCGGGGCGCTGTCAGATGGGGGGCTTCGGTACGTGCGGTCGGCGCTCACTGACTTCACGCTCCTGCTCCTCCCACTAGGCGGCGCAGGCGCGTGACGTACAGTGAGTGAGCGCCGCCGCCCGCACTGCCTGCCTGTTACCGCCCGCCCGGAGCAGTGCTGAGAAAGAAGCCCGCTGTGAGAGCCTGAGTCTGTGGGACAGACCTGGACAGTGGGTGCGTCACCATGACCGTGCAATGTGGTTACATATTTTTTACAATGAGGAGACACTGTGGGGGGGGGCATTAATTACAATGGGGGGCGGGGCCGATGCGGGTGACATAAAAATGGGGGCCACTGTGGGAGACATGAAAATGGGGGCCCAAATGTACTTAAGAGAGGGAGGTTGGTCCGCTGGATGATGAGGAGTGGGAGAGTACCCTCTCTGCTGTGGTCCAGGTCTCGCCACATTTGTGTGATGGGCTTCTTGCCCTTTACACCCACCATAGAGCCCATCTCACTCTGGTACTTCTCGCTAAATACCGCCAAGGCTAATCGGACCTTTGCCCCAAATGTGTTTTAGAGAGAGTTTCATTTTTCTATATTATGTGGCTCTGTCCTGAGGCCAGTACAGAGTGGTCTCAATGTCCTTCCTTCACAATCGTATGGGATGTCCCAGTTCAGTAGATCCCAAGATTTGTCTTCTAAACATTATCCCTGAAACCATCACTAGAAAAAGTACTAGGGTGTTCCTCCTTGTATCCCTAAACATTGCATGAAAGCTCGATACCAAATTCTGGATTCAGCTGTTTGTCCTGACTGAGAAACCCTGGATCTGGTTGGTCAATGCCCTTCTCCTGTATCACAAAGCACTTTATCAGGCAAGAGTAGTGATGAGCGGGAGGTGCCATATTTGATTTCGCGATATTTAGCGAATATTCGAATGAATATTCGTGTTATATTCGTCGAAATCGAATATTCGTAATTATTACAATTATCGCGAATAATATGCGATTTAATTATTGCGATTTTTCTTTTGATAGTATAAGGCAACATTCCTATGACTAATTGACTATGGCTAGGCTAATATGTGTATTTTACGAAATTTCGTAATATTGCTCTAACTTCGTCTTTTAGAATATTACGAATATTCTAAAAGACGAAGTTAGAGCAATATTACGAAATTTCGTAAAATACACATATAGATTGTAATTTAGCTAATATAGTGCTATAATCCTTTATTTTTCTCTAATCTTTTTTGCCTCTTCTGAACTTAAGTTTTGTAAAATATGTACTCTATTAAAAAATATTACTATAGCAGTATATTAGCTAAATTACAATCTATATGTGTATTTTACGAATATTCTTAATATTGCTCTAACTTCGTCTTTTAGAATATTTGTAATATTGCTCTAACTTCGTCTTTTAGAATATTCGTTATATTGCTCTAACTTCGTCTTTTACAATATTACGAATATTCTAAAAGACGAAGTTAGAGCAATATTAAGAATATACGTAAAAAGTTGAAATCGCAATGCGATTAATATAACTCGAAGTAATCACATGGCGATTTCAACTTAGCACTGCTATATCCCATATTAGGCTAGAATTAACGAATATGGAATATATCAGTGTTAAGTTGAAATCGCTATTCGATTATTATAACTTGAATTAATCGAATTGCGATTTCAACGTAATTCTCAAATCCGACAGTACATTCTAGTATATGGAGACGTTCCCATGGTAATGGGGACGCTCCATGAGCACGGAAGTCGGCAGAAGCGGCAACGGGCACTGACTGGAGCAGCCAGGAAGCCAGGAATCCAAAGGACAGGCAAGAACAACTTTAGGGAAGTGGGAAAGAAAAAAATATAACAATTAAAAAAAAAAAAAAATAAAAGAATATTCGATTTCGCGAATATATAAAACTATATTCTAAATATTCTCGAAATCTTGAAATTGCGATATTCGAGAAAAAAATTCGCAATTCGAATATTCGCGCTAAACACTAGGCAAGTGGTGTGCATCATTGGTTTCTCAAAATCCAGTCGGTTTGGAAGCATTCCCTGCATTCTTCCATATGAGCCTAGCCATCTATGCTTTGAATCTGGTTTTATATGTTACTTGGTTTTTGGACATTTACTTGCGTGTATTAGTTGAGACCGGCTGTGATTGGGGTTTAGTTAGTTATTAAATGCTAACATGACAGTTTTTTGGTTTTGCACATTATTGATGATTGTATTTCAGGACTACTCTTCTAAGGGCATTGCCTTCCTTTATACTGCAGTTCTCCTGCACCACTCTGCCTGCCACTTTTAGCAGTTTAAGCAGTAATTTATTATTTTCTTTTGCTCGTAATACATCTTGTGTTAAGCATGAAAAATATATATATAAATATATGGTGAGACGGTTGCAAGTACTCTTCTGATTTCATCGAGCAGTTTTGATGTGGGGAAGGGGGGGGGGGGGGGTTGACACTCGCCCTGAGAGAAATTTTACCTAGAAACTGCACTGAGTAGGAGGATAAGTCGCCCGGCCGCCATGCTGCATGTCCTCAGATCACCATGGGTCCCCAGGAGTAAGGGCCTAAGTTGTGACTACATCCTCAGAATTCTCCATAGCTTCTCCACCAGAGTAAAGATGTCTGTGGTCTTCATCCTCTCTTGTTTCTGCTGCGGGCAGAGTCTTTTGCTTATGTTTGCATTGCGGTCTAGGAGAGACAGATATTCCACAGTCCTTCTTTTCATCAGACAGTCGTACATGGCCGTGCATGCATTACACATAATGGATGGTTTTAAAGTATGAGTATTGATTGTAAGATAAGCCTCTCTATTGCAGATGATTCTCAGCTGGTGGTGGAGGACGGTGATGAGGAGCGAGAGGAAAGGCTCCCGGCTGCACACCGAGCATCAATATGCTTCACAATTTACTAGAAAACAATAATTTGGGGCATTTTTAGAAAATGATATGCTCTGCCGGTACTTATGGGTTGAGGGGAGCTGCCACTGGTTCTGTCGGCTGTACACCTAGATAAACTGTAGCATGAGGATACACAGGAGGTGAATTTGGGGCAGGTGCTCTATACTATAGGGTCTGTCTAGGACAATTATTACCCATGTCGTGATTTTTTGCGCTTGCATTTGTTGCAGTTTTTGGCCCCTAGTAACCATATGAACGGTCTGCAAGCTGGCCCTATGTGGTCAATCTCCACTGCAATCCCCTTTAGTATATTTGTATTTGCACTTTATTGCACCTTTGTAACTACTGTAAGTGATTGCTCTCTCTCTCCGGGAATCTCAATCACAGATTTCTCGCAGACAACCAGATTGAAGTCCAAACGATGCTTTATTTTCTAGCACTTTAGCACAATACAGCAACCAAAATATTGGTTTTCTCAGTCCAAAGAGTCCAGCAGCCTCCAGGCTGTGACTACAACAACATCAGTACCTTTGGGGGATTGTGGCCCAAAAGTCCGTCTGACTCTGGCTGTGCGACCCTCTCTCCGCAGGCGTCACTAGGTCCCCCAAACTCAGGCCTCCTCAGACTTCCCTTCCCCCTAACACACAGAGAGTTGGTTTTTGCCTCCTTGATTAGAGCAGGCCTCACCTGCGATCACCTTAGGTGAAAGGGAATACCTGTGCCTGAAGGGTGTGGACTTACAGATCCCACTACCAAACCTATCCTCCAATCCAGGTAAAATCCAGCCCAGAAGAAAATGTATACAAAACTGTCTCAGCAAACCAGTGGCGAAGCGTGGGTTGCCAGCACCCGAGGCAAGCCAAGTATTGTGCCCCCCAACCTATGACCACGCCCCTTTTTTACAAATAATGCAGTAGATGTCACCTGCAGTCCTATGTAACACCACAGATAACACAGTGATAACTCTCTGAATACAGATAATGTAGTAGATGTTACCTGCAGTCCTATGTAGCACCATAGATAATACGGGGATAACTGTGCAGATAATGTAGTAGATGGGTGTGAGGCCCCAGAATTCAGAACACACACAGTGTGACCTGAAGTCTGGGGCCAGGATGCGGCAGTGTGGCCCAAATTCCATATCCACCCTGAACGAATCTCCTGGCACCCCGACTGGGTACCTCCGTTGATGGCTGCTTCTAGTGCTTCCCGAGGACTCCAAGCACTCCACTTGACACCGTAACCACTACAGGAACCAGGAACAGGAACAGTTCTTACAAGAGCTAGGGGTTATAGCCAGGGGAGTATACAGCATATAGCAATTCCCAGTGTCGACCAGTTACCCAAACACCAGCCTCAAAATGATGAAAGAACTCTTTATTGAACACACAAGCATTGACTTATATACACATTTTTTAACAAGGGTATCACCCCTGTGGACCTGGTTGGGAACTGAGGACATAACATAGACAATCTTTTACAGTTTTACAGTTTAAACACAAAAACTATACATTCAACAAACACAATGGCATCGTCTGTGACGCAATTAACAAACACAATGGCATTGCCTGTGACACACTCAATAACAGAATAGGCATTGTCTTTGACGCAATCAACAAAATACAATTACCAAAATACAATGGGCTCTGCCTGTGATACAATTACCAAACATAATGGGGTAACTTAATCACTCACAGGCAGAAAACACAAATTTTTCCCCAACACACAGAAACCACCTCAAAACCCCACATATCCCCATATCTGATCTGGGTGAACAACATATCCAAAAATCACCCATATCCGAGCAGGGGTTCCCGAATTCCATGGAAGTCACATTTGGCCGACTGCAAGCATGGCTTTCCTGCCCAAAACAGTTCCATGGATTTAGGCTGTGCAGCCGGTCTGTCTTCTCCTTCAAAGTTAGTATATGGGCCATAATCCTGAAGCAAGAGGCTGGCAAACAGACCCCTCCAAAACACAATGGCGAGGGTATTTTCGCCACACACCCCCTCTCCAAGAACAGATATTTGGATGGACATAACATACATTGCTATGAAATATACAGGAGAATACAGCACTATACCTGTTACATCCAGTGACATCTCCTGTGATGTAGACTTTCCTCAGCATCTTCATTCGGAGATAGGACCGTCATGATACCTTCTTTCAGCTGCGTCTCATCTCTGTAGAGTTTCACAGATTTTTTATTTATTTCTCACTTTACTACCATCCTCAGATAACAGACCTCTCCTCCCCCGTAGCGCCCATAAGTATAATGCACTCTGTATAATTATAATATATAATGGACCCTCTGTATTATTATTATTTCCTCCTCTGTATTATTAATATTATAATGGCCCCCTCTGTAGTATTATAGTAATAATTATACCCCCCCTTCAGCCCCTCCAGCATACAGTCCCATGTAAGACACATCACTTCCCTGCTTTCAGCCCCTCCAGCATACAGTCAGTCCCATGTAAGATAGATCACTCTCCTGCCTTCAGCCCCTCCAGCATACAGTCCCATGTAAGGTAGATCACTCTCCTGCCTTCAGCCCCTCCAGCATACAGTCCCATGTAAAATACAAAACTCCCCCTGTCTTCAGCATACAGTCTCATGTAAAATACAAAACTTCCCCTGCCTTCAGCGCCTCCAGAATAGTCCCATAAGATACATAACTCCCCCTGCCTTCCAGCCCTTCTTGCAAACAGTCCCATGTAAAATGCTGCACTCTTCCTGCCCTCAGCTCCTCCAGCATATAATCCTATGTAAAACAATATCACCCCCCTGCCTTCAGCTCCTCCAGCATACAGTCCCATGTAAATAATATCACCCCCACTACCCTCTCTTCAGACCCCTCTAACATACAGTCTCCAGTACAAAGATTATTCCTTCTCCCTTCAGCCCCTGCAAAAAGCCGCCCAAGTAAAAATACCAGTCACTATTCTCCTCCACACACTGGCCTGCAGCCTCTCTCTCCAACATCCTGCTCTGTAGAATCTCCAGCACATCTTTAGGCCCCTCCCCCTGGATGATGAGACTCCGCCTCTTCCCCTGACATCATACCTCCTAGGATCAACTCCATTCTAGACACTACGGTTGCTCTACTACCTCATAGGCTTTAGGCCACTAGCCTGAAGCCTATGAGGAAGAACGGAGGGGACGGGAGCCATAGGCTTCCATATCCCTCATTGAAGTGTTTGCTGCCTGGCGCCCCCTGCAATTTTGCGCCTGGGGCAACGCCCCCCCCCCCCTCCCACGCTACACCCCTGCAGCAAACTATACTTTGCTGAGACCACTGCAGCTTTCTGGATTTTAGTTGTCTCACCCAGCTGAGGTATCTGGGTGGGATATACACGCCTTCCGGCACTGTCTACATTACCACACTACATGAACAGTCTTGGTCCTGACCACACAGGATTAATCTCCTCTCCAACCCTGTAATGCACTGTATCTTTATGTGCACTTTGTTGCCATCTTTGTCCCCTATTATACTATGAAATGTCTTGGTCCTGGCTGCATGGGGGTGAATTTCTTCTGCAACCCCCTGTAATGTATCTGGCACTTTGGTGCTATTTTTGTCCCCTGTTAACCACATGAAATCTCTTGGTCCTGGCCACATGTGCTGAATCTCTTCTCTACCCCCTGTAATGTATCTGCACTTAGGGTTAGGGTTGGCACTTAGTAACTGCATGACTTGTCTTGTTCTTGGTGTGTCTCTTGTATCCGTATGCAATGTAACAATTACTGAGGACTGTGGATAGATTGTATCTTTTTTATCTTGACTCAGCATTTTCAATGTATAAGAAAGTGGTTTTCATTATGTGTATTAAAGATGAGATAAATTAATTAAATTTGGTCCAGTTTTTAGAAGGACGTGTAAATTTGGAAGTTGAGCCTTGGGTGTGCAACGTGCCACCCCCCATGGCCGATCGTGTCCCAAGTTTTTAGGAATGCCGAGTGTGTCACGGTGCTCCTACCTGGATATGGTCGCTTCCCAGGGTTAGGCTCCGAAGTAATAAAGGGGAGAGTTGTAGGAGGTGGAGAATAAGTCGAGTCCAGACTTCGTGAAAGTTCAACAGCTTTACTTGAATTCGGTCATTCTCTTGGTTCAGATTTTGGGGTAAACTGGCAAGCAGACTTGGATACCTTGCTTTATCTTTCTCTGCTGTGCTAGACTGTGGCTTTTGAGTGAGGTGCCTTTGGCTGTTGACCCCTTTGTGATACTCTATCTGTATCTTTAAGGAGTAATGGTGCTCTATGAGCTGGTTCCCTTTTGGGATTTCTGCTGCAAGAGGGGCGGCCATTCCCCTCACTGACCATCTTGACTCATCTATGTCCTCCACTCGACTACAACTAACCATAGCTTACTGTGACCCCTCCCTTGGTAGGAAGCAGGACTAGCCCACTTCTGCCCAAAAGGGGGAAAAATGGAATGGTAAGTTCCATTCTATCTAAACATACTCTCTATGGCAGATGCACTGCCACCTGCTGGTGAACCAATCACAGTACCTGAACATAACAGTTTCATAGCAATATTATGAATGTACAATGTAAGAGGACCAGGAATTAATACACAGATTACATTATTGTTCGCCATTAGAGACAGTAGCAGGGTGTAGGAATGGTAGTGCCCGCTCTGGGCCACTATATACACCCTTACTTAAAACCAAGCCACCCTCAGCTTGTGCTTAGGGTATGCTTCAGGGTTCCCTTTGAAAGTTGGAGTGCTGCTTTAGACTACTTTCTGTTAACATATACATAGGCTGAAATAGCAATGGCTACCTACAGGTCTCTGCCTTTTTGAGTAGGGTGTCTTCTTTCCTGTTTCCCTCTCGGTAAACCCAGAGAACCAGAAAACTGCACAAGGTGATAATTTTTAATTTCCTTTTGCGTATACCGGGCTCTAGTACTACTGGGGGTGGGGGTGTCATTATCCTGTAATCCCGCCACTATACTGTACAATGATGAACTCCCTTTTGTGTATGCCAAGCTTCAGTACCGCTGAAAGTGTAATCCCACCACTATACAATGAAGGCCCACAAATCAAAGGGTGGCTTCATCCTGTAATCCCTTTCCTGCATCAAGGTCTAATTTTGCTTTACGCTTCGTCACCTTGACATCTAAACTTGGTAGCTTGCCATATTTTATTTTGAGGTAGAGCATGGTGTATTAAAGGCTATGTGCACCATTGAGAGTAATTTTTTTAGTTTTTATTATTATTGCATAGTACTTATTTTGAGCAAAAAAACTTTTTTTTTCAATTGGTCTTTTTTTAACAATATAGAATCCTTTTTTGTGCACATAGCCAGGGCCGTCTCTAACGCGGGGCAAAAGGGGCAGCTGCTCCGGGCCCAGTTGCTCCTGGGGGGCCCAAGACAGCTCTGTGTCCCGATCCTATCCTTCACTATGCGAGTGGCATGGCTCGCATAGTGAAGGACTTACTTGCTTGCTCCTCCTCCCGACCTCCCCTGCCCTTTGCGTACGCCGCGCCACATCCTCCCGCCATGACTTGCAAAGGTAAGCGAGGCTGCTCTCACCTCTATGGAAGTCGCTGGATGCTGGCATGGCACGCTTTTCTGAAGAAATGGCTGTAGTGGCATACTGCTGGTAAAGACCTCTGTCCCGTGAGGCAGGGGTGTCGTCACATGACCCTGCAGGGTAGTCCCTGCAGCACAGGCTGCTGCCGACAGGAGCTTGTAGCCACTTCATACAGTGCTGGTGCCTCACATAGTGTCCCACAACCACTGCATTTACCTTCACACTCTTCTGTTACTCCTTACTGGAGTCCAGTACTTCTGACCTGTACCATACTTACCCTTTGCACCTTTTTTCATGTGTTATTGGTGTATAAAACTAGTGCACAGAAAGCAGCGCCATTGCTCCCAGTGATTACGACTCATTTTTGTAAGAGTAATTGGTACGGGAAACGGTTTCACCTTTTTGTCAGAACTCCATTTTATGCACAAAGTCTGGTGTCAGTCAGGGTAGCGTGCGCCATATATCCCTATGTACGCCTCATGAGCTGTACGCGTCTGACTAAAGTGCTAGCTTGTCCCAGACGTCATCCATCACCATCATTTTATGGGCATGCCTTATATAATGGAGGGGTTCTTGCAAATGTTCCTCGTTTTCTTATTAGGGACTTGGCCTGACCTGCTACGTACATGCACCCTTTTCTATGTGCCAAAACTTATGGCGCAAATTTGAAGGAGTTTTTTTCTCCCTGGCTATGACGCTCTGGGCTGCGATTGGACAGCGCTACTGCCAGGGAGACTACTCTACGAGGGTTAGGATGTTTTTTTTTGTGTGTGTGTTGTGATGGAGGGCGTGATTGCATGCTAGGAACATAGCTGAGATGCTCTACTAGCTGTCTATGGATTTTTTTGTCTTTTCCGTCATCTGGGGAGCAGACAGACTTCTTGTCTCTATTCTCTCACATTATAAACACTCATTAAGGCTTAATCCTTATCTTACTGATAAGAATGTGGCCTAAGCAAGTGTTTATGACCTCTTAGTAGTTTAGAGATAAAGGTTAGATGACCGGCACAAAGTGAAAGTACCAGTCACATAGCTAGAAAAACAGTTAACCCTTTGTGACAGAATGGCTCAATATTTTTAATAAAGGTCAATAAAAAAAAATAAATTTGCCAAAAATGAGTAATATGCAATCATAAACAAAAATTGCCTCCAAAGGTGTACATAGCTTTTAAGGCACGCAGAATCAGGAGGAGGAACCAGCCTCCTTAGCTCCCATGAGGGCTGAGCTTAACTGACATATTTTAGACAGCAGGTTTACCCTTTAAGGTATTAAGGCAGTGTTACTGCTTGTGACTCTACATCATGGTCCTCCTGTGTAGCAACAGCACATGATCACAAAGACACAGGACATACAGTCTGTGGAGAGAAAACGGTTAAGGGCATATGCAAAGACAGTACATTAGGCTTTCTAAACTAATGCAGGGCAAAATGACCATGTTATACTTTTGAGTCCTCAGAGGCAGTCCACAAGAGCAATGGGTATCTAACTATCAAGCTAACAATACATTTTTACCAAAGTCCATTCAAAAAGTACATAAAAAATCACATTGTTGCTCTAATCAAAAAGGAGTCCATACAATGGGCTAAAGTGCTTGAATGTTGCAAAAACTTTAAAATCTTAGTGCAAAAAAATCACAGTTGAGGTGACAAAGAGCTCAGGTACTTGGTTTAGTCCATTCTTTGGGTGCTGGCTTATAACGTTGCAAAACACATAGTGCAAAAAGAACTTGAAGTGCAAAGTCATTTGTAATCCACATGAGGTAGTAGGCAATCCCACAGTGAGTAGGGTTCCCACTTAGGCCTCATGCACACAAACGTAATTTGTTTCTGTGTCCGTTCATTTTTTTTTTGCAGATAGGATGCAGACCCATTCATTTCAATGGGTCCGCAAAAAAAGTGCATCCGTATATCCGTTCCGTAGCCCTGCAGAAAAAATTTAACATGTCCTATTCTTGTCCATTTTAGGCATTGTTACAATGGATCCGCAAAAAAAAACGGATGGCATACGGATGGCATAATTATTTTTTTTGGGTGGACCGCAAAACACATATGGTTGTGTGTATGTAGCCTTAAACTGAGAAGGGGGAAAATGATGTATGGCACCAATGTACACAACCTGGAGACCTGGTTATTTGTTGATGAATGGAGTCCATGAATCCTAGGCACAAACTGGGAGGAAAAAAAGGGCCAAAATATGGTCAGAAAACAGGGGCCAATATGTCTCACCCGTCTATTCCAGTGTCCATGTCTAAGCTCCTATATTCTCAGTTTTTTTCTCTTTCCACAGCGTGAAGTCCTCCTTCATGGGACATACTTGAGGGTGCAAAAGTCCTTCTTTCAGCTGCGTGACATCCTCAATAGTGATGAGCGGCAGGGGCTATATTCGAATTTGCAATATTTTACGAATATTTGGGCGAATATTCATCATATATTCACAGATTATTTTCTTGATCGCGAAAAATCGGCAATGTAATATGCACAGAGATACAGGCGTGGGTCACTTTTGAAGTTTCCTGAGACTGGAGAAAATGGTTGGCCCGGCAGAACATTAAAAAATGTTTTTTTTTATGCAGGTAGAGTGCTCCAATATATTTGCAAATATTTTGGCGCAATACGTGAAACCTCACATTTTAGCAGGTCTGCATGTGTGTACTGTATGGACAGCAGAACCTATCACACTACCGAACACCCTGCACTGCAACAGCTACACTATATCAGGATATCCCCTACACTGACTATCTGTATTATACATATGAGCTATCTATCTATGGAATGAGTGGAAAGCACAGCGCACAGCAATGTCACTGCTCTCTCTCTCAGAACTTTAGAAAACTGTAGAAAATGGCTGCTGGGGAGGTTCTTATATAGAAGGGGTAGGCAGCTTTCCTATTGGTTGCTAGGGATGTTGCTAAGCTCAGACAAAGATATTGCAGCCTTCTCATTGGCCCACAAGCAAAATGGGAGGTTACTGATGAAAAAAAAATCTAGAATATTCGAAATTACGAATATACAGTACAGACCAAAAGTTTGGACACACCTTCTCATTCAAAGAGTTTTCTTTATTTTCATGACTATGAAAATTGTAGATTCACACTGAAGGCATCAAAACTATGAATTAACACATGTGGAATTATATACATAACAAAAAAGTGTGAAACAACTGAAAATATGTCATATTCTAGGTTCTTCAAAGTAGCCGCCTTTTGCTTTGATTACTGCTTTGCACACTCTTGGCATTCTCTTGATGAGCTTCAAGAGGTAGTCACCTGAAATGGTCTTCACTTCACAGGTGTGCCCTGTCAGGTTTAATAAGTGGGATTTCTTGCCTTATAAATGGGGTTGGGACCATCAGTTGCGTTGTGGAGAAGTCAGGTGGATACACAGCTGATAGTCCTACTGAATAGACTGTTAGAATTTGTATTATGGCAATAAAAAAAGCAGCTAAGTAAAGAAAAACGAGTGGCCATCATTACTTTAAGAAATGAAGGTCAGTCAGTCTGAAAAATTGGGAAAACTTTGAAAGTGTCCCCAAGTGCAGTCACAAAAACCATCAAGCGCTACAAAGTAACTGGCTCACATGCGGACCGCCCCAGGAAAGGAAGACCAAGAGTCACCTCTGCTGCGGAGGATAAGTTCATCCGAGTCACCAGCCTCAGAAATCGCAGGTTAACAGCAGCTCAGATTAGAGACCAGGTCAATGCCACACAGAGTTCTAGCAGAGGACACATCTCTAGAACAACTGTTAAGAGGAGACTGTGTGAATCAGGCCTTCATGGTAGAATATCTGCTAGGAAACCACTGCTAAGGACAGGCAACAAGCAGAAGAGACTTGTTTGGGCTAAAGAACACAAGGAATGGACATTAGACCAGTGGAAGTCTGTGCTTTGGTCTGATGAGTCCAAATTTGAGATCTTTGGTTCCAACCACCGTGTCTTCGTTAGACGCAGAAAAGGTGAACGGATGGACTCTACATGCCTGGTTCCCACCGTGAAGCATGGAGGAGGAGGTGTGATGGTGTGGGTAGTGCTTTGCTGGTGACACTGTTGGGGATTTATTCAAAATTTTTGCTCTTCTCCCAGATCCTTTCCATTTACAGTAGGTTCAGTTGTAGAGACTAATAGTGACACTAAGGTGGTCACAGCGGGTTCTTCTCTGCTAAGTATAGGAGGTTGTGTGCAATCTTTAATCTGTTCTGTCTGGACATTTTTAGTCGTCAAAGACATATCCATTTTATCCACTTGGTTTGTGTGGTTTATCCCTTCAGAGAGAACTTTTGGATCCACACTATACACATTCGTTCTGGTCAAGTTGACCTTAGTGTTTTTGGAGGCTCCATGCAATTCACCTTTCTCTGTGCTCTTTTTCCTCCACTATTTCTTTATATGTTTTTATGCTTTTTCTTCTTTCTGAAAAGTCACCTTCTCCGCTAAGCATCCTCTCCATCTTTTTACTTTCTTCCTCTTTCTTTATCAAGTCCTGTAATGTACTCCTCCTGCGGGCCTTCCATTGTGCAAGGTCATTCTGCCACGTGTCATCCTCCTCTTGGAGTAGATCACTGACATACTGCAGAGGTTCTTGGTGGGCTTGGCTACGCGGTATTATTGTTCATTCTTCTTCACAACTCATGTCCAACATGCTTACACTTTACAGCTAGCTAGGTCAGCAAAAGGTAACAGTGCGTTTTGTTAGTGTGTTGCTATGGGCAACGGCGGCAGAATTGGTGCATGGCCCCTTTGAGATTTGCTCTGACCACTCAATTTTGGAGAGTATGATGCTCTGGCTGAGAGATTATGGCCCCAAACTGTCTCTAGCAAGGTTAATTTTCCCAACAGTACTCACCAGACTGCTGGAACTGTATTTTCCCTTCTCCAAGATGGCTGCTTCCTTTACTTCCTGTAGGGGTACAGTTGGTTTATTTGTCCTCCTGGGAACTTGAACTGAGCACTTTAGTTCCTTCAGCTGCAAGGATGATTCCTCTGTGGAGGCGGGCTGTTTAGTTCCCGCCGCTCTGCTGGGTGTAAGTCTTTACTCTCAATGCATAAGGAACAAATCCAAGATGACTGATTAACCTCTGTTTTGCCACAGTGTGGCAACAGATGCAGATTCACACTTTGTGCGGTAAGTAAATGCAATAAAGTTACTTGTATAGGGTTTTACATATGTTGCGGACCTTCAGTAGTAAGGCACAGAAGTAAATATCCTGTTCGTGATGCCAGTTGCAATGTGCTGCACCCTAGGGCCAATCGTGTACTAGGTTTTTAGCAATGCCGAGTGGTGATGCAGCTTATTAGTTTTGTGTGTGTCACGGTGCTCCTACCTGGATACCTTAGCTCCCCAGGGTGCAGCAATAAAGGGGATAGTGAAAGTTGGTGGAGTAAGAGTTCAGAATTGGTAAAAGTTCAACAGCTTTACTTGAATAAACTTACATCCAGACAATATTCAGTCTTTCTCTTGGTTCCAGCAGGTTTTGGAGTAAACTGGCAAACAAACATGAATACCTTACTTTATCTTTCTCTTCTGTGCTAGACTCTGGCTTCCGTCTATTAGCTGGACTCTATGACAGTTCTGGTACCTTTTGAGCAGAGTACTTTTGTCTGTTGACCCCCTATCTGCATCTGTAAGGAGTCTCCCTTTTGGGACTCCTGCTGCAAGAGGGATGGCCATTCCCCTCACTGCGCCATCTTGACTCGTCTGTTTCCAACACTAGACTCCACTCGAGTACAACTAACCATGGCTCTGTGCGACCCCTCCCTTGGTAGGAAGGACTAGCCTACTTCTGCCCAAAAAGGGGGGGGGGGTGAAATGGTAAATTCCATTCTATCTAAAGATACTCACTCTCTGTCAGATACACTGCCACCTGCTGGTGAACAAGGCACAGTACATGAACAGTTTCATAGCAATATTATGAATGCACAATGTAAAAGGACCTGGAATAAATACACAGATGACATTTTTGTTAGCCATTAGAGACAGTTGCAGGGTGTAGGAATGGCAGTGCCAGCTCTACGTCACTACAGGTGCATGTATTAAGTCCTCTGATGCTCCAAATCTTCTTAGATAGATCATCATTATAAGTGAGATGTTGCAGCACCAGGGACCACATCTCCAATAAAATGATGGACAGCTTCCCCCTCTCCTACTGTGTCCTTTTCCCATACCATGTAGATTGTAAACCCTCATGGCCTTTAGATTGGTGGTGCTCTGAAAACTGGGACTCCCACCAATCACAAGAACCGGGGTCCCAAATCGCCCATTTGGATGGAGCCATGGTCAAGTATGTGGACCACAGCTCCATTCATCTCTGACAGCCCCACAGACTTTGAATGGAGTGTTCAGTGGTGGTCCCGATCTCGGCCTCCACCAATCTAACAATTAATCTCCCTCATGCAAACATCCCTTTGTATCTCCTCCATTATTCCTGGGCTTATCCAATGCTCCAAAGCAGCCAATGGCGTCTACATGGAAAATGCCTACAGTCTTTGTCATGTTACCCTGCAGATGGTACACTGACCTTGCTGATGGTTTCCTCTAACACTGCTAAAACATCCTCATAGAATAACTAACTAAATGGAAAAATGGGTCCGAGTTTACCATCCCTTTAAGAGAATAATAGAAGATGTCATCCTGGAAGCCCTGGGTATTTTTTTCTGTTACGACGCACATTGTGCAACACCGAGAAGATTTTTTTTTTATAGCTCAATTTTATCAGTTTCGGATAAATGCAAATTTTATATTTGTAAAATGGTCGAGAGACTTTAATCCGTTCTCCATTTTATTGAACCCAACTAAAATCATATCACCGTAACCGAAAATGCGCTATTTAAAATAAACTCTCCGCAGATATTGTCATTCGATGCCATAGAAAATTCCCCTTGAAAATGGCTGCGGAATAAAAATCTGTATAAAATTCACTCTTCCATCACTAATTTAAATATTTGTGTTTGGAACAATTTGGAGGAAGCGTCTAGAATCTCAATGACGCGGCGCTGAATGCAGAACGCTCATTAAGCGGCGAGGTTTGTCTTAGTTAAGACTCAGATACAAATTTCATAAAAATAGATCCTTTAACTCCTGGTGAAAAGTTGAAGATTCAGCTTTTTTCACTGAATTGCAATATTTCTTCTAGAATGAACAGAAAAGTGCTCGGAAAGTGCTGATAAAAAGGTCTAAGGCTACATTCACATGAACATATACTGTTTCCGTGTCCGTTCCGTTTTTTTTTTGCAGATTAGATGAGGACCTATTATTTTTAACGGGTCCACAAAAAACACAGTGTGCTGTCTGATTCTGTATGTCCGTTCCGTAGCCCCGCAAAAAATATAAGAGTAGGCATTGTTACAATGGATCTGCAAAAAAAACGGATGCAATACGGGTGCCAAAAGAACATCACCCATATTTTTTGCGCATCAGTGTTTTGCAGACAGCAGAACACATAGAGTCGTGTGAATGTAGCCTAATAGATTGAAGAGCAGATGTAGCAATTGTTATCCTGAGACGTAGGGCTCATGCACACCACCGTATGTATTTTTGTATTTTGCAGTCCGCAAAACAATGATCCGCAAAAAAAACTGATGACATCCATGTGACGTCCGCGTTGCATCTGTTTTTTTTTTACATATCCATTGTTACAATGCCTGTCCTTGTCCACAAAACAAACAAGAAAAGGACTTTTATTTTTTGCAAAATTGACTTGCGGACATATGGAAACGGAATGCACACGCAGTCATTTACGTTTTTTTGCGGACCCATTGAAGTTAATTCTTCCGCATGCAAGCTGCAAAAAACAAAAACAAAAAACGGAACAGACACGGAAAGAAAATACGGTCATGTATATGAGTCCTTAACATATCACCTTTGTGGGTGAATTTTTTATTATCATTGCATTTGACTAATTTTGGGCTAAAAATAATAATAGATTTCTTTTAAAGTTTTAGTAAATCACTGCATCCCAAGAGCCATATGTTTTTAATTTTTCGATCTACAGAGCTATGTGAGGGGTTAATTTTTAAAAGACCATTTGTAGTTTTCATGAATACCATTTTGGAATACATAACACTGTTTAATCACTTTTTATTCAGTTTTTTCTTTGCTGGAAAATATGCTAAATACTATCATTCTAGCATTTTTATAGGGTTCATTGTGAGGGATAAATTGCAGGATAATTGTATAGTGTGGGTTGTATGACACGGCAATATCAAATATCCGGAGAGGTTTTATTTTTGCAATTTTTTCCATTCCATTATTTATTTATTTTTTAAATGCGACTTTATTCAACCCCTTCAGGACCTTGCAATTTTCTGTTTTTGTGGTTTTGTTTTTTTTTTGCTTTTGTGGAGCCTTTTTTATTTTCCCATTCACAAAGTCCTATCAGACGAGTTTTTTGCTGGACAGGTTGTACTTCTTAATGGCTCCATTTTCTGTTGCATACGATGTTGTGGAAAGCTGTAAAGAATTCCAAATGGGGTGAAATTGGAAAAAAGACGCAATTCAGACCCAGTTTTATGGGCTTTATTTTATCAGCGTCCCATTTCCAGTAAGGGTCCATTCACACGTCCGCAGTGTTTTGCGGATCCACAAATTGCTGATCAAAACACCGGACCAGTAGCCCAATAGAAATGCCTATTCTTGTCGGCAGCTGCGGACAAGAATAGGACATGTTCTATTTTTTGCGGAGCCGAGGACCGGAAGTTCGGGGCCGCGGTCCAGAAATGCGGTCCGGAAATGCTGTCCGCGTCTTTTCTGTCTCAATTGAAAATGATTGCGGAACGGATCCGGATCCGGACCAAAAGTGCAGACATGTGAATGGACCCTAAAACTGACTCGTGTCCTTCATTCTCTGGATCAGTATTATTACAACAATGTCATATACCGTGTGTGTGTGTATATACAGTATATATATATAATTCAAACTTTGGAAAAAATGTTTCCATACTCTGACCCCTATAACTTTGTCTACAGAGCTGGGGGGGGGGGGGGTGATTTTTGTGGAACAATCTGTAGTCTTTATTGGCATAATTTTGGAGTGTGTAAGGCCCCTTTCACATGGGCGAGAATTCCGTGCGGGTGCAATGCGTGAGGTGAACGCATTGCACCCCTCACTGAATCCGGACCCATTCCTTTCTATGGGGCTGTGTACATGAGCAATGATTTTTCACACATCACTGGTGCGTTGTGTGAAAATCGCAGCAAGCTCTATATTGTGCGTTTTTACCGCAACGCAGGCCCCATAGAAGTGAATTGGGCTGCATGAACATCACAAGCATTCGCAAGCAAGTGCAGATGCGGTGGGATTTTCACACATGGTTGCTACAAGACGATTGGGATGGAGACCCGATCTTTATTATTTTCCCTTATAACATGGTTATAAGGGAAAATAATAGCATTCTTAATACATAATGCATAGTACAATAGTGATGGAGGGGTTAAAAAAAAACAAAAAACAATTAATAAACTCACCTTGATCCACTTGAACGCTCAGCCTGGCATGTCGTCTTTCTTTTTTGATGAAAAGGACCCGTGGTGACGTCACTGCGCTCATCACATGGTCCATCACCATAGTGATGGACCATGCGATGAGCGCAGTGACATCATCAAAGGTCCTTTAGCCAGGTCCTGAAGAAAGTAGAAAGAAGAGGAGATCCGCTACGCGATCAAGTGGATGAGGTGAGTTAAATTTGTTTATTATTTTTAACCCCTCAATGGACATTTTACTAAGCATTCTGTATTAAGAATGCTATTATTTTCCCTTAAAACCATGTTATAAAATTAAAAATTCATTTTGCAGTAGAAAGTTTTTCAAATCAAATAATTAGCTTGTTTTCAGTATTTTTAAGCCCCATTAGGTAAGCCCAGGGGAAAATCTACTTAAAAATGCCAAACCTCGAGCAATTTAATTTCTTAAAAGAAAATGGTAAAAATGCTCAAACTCAATAAAAAGAAATGTAGTGAATTTCATAATGCACTATAGACTAAAAGTAACTAGGAAAAGGATTAAAATATGTAACAATGATGAAAACAGCAAAGACATCGCCTCCCCATAATATAAAAGCAACAAAAAAACTCTGATTAACCAACTCGCAGTCTCGGTGAGGGATTTTTTTTTATTGATTAGCTAAATTACACATTCCAAACATTAAAAATAAATATCGAACAATACTTTTATTTCATTTTTATTTTAACAGAAAAAAAAAGAAAAAAAAATACCCCTGAGAAAAAGAGTAATATACAATCTTAGCCTACATGCACACGACCGTATGTGTTTTACGGTCCACAAATTGCGGATCCGCAAAAAAAATACAGATGACATCCGTATGCCATTGTTTTTCTTTTGCGGATCCATTGTAACAATGCCTAAAACGGGACATGTTCTATTTTTTTTGTGGGGCTACGGAACGGACATACTGATGCGGACAGCACACCGCATTCTTTTGCAGACCCATAGAAATGAATGGGTCCGCATCCTATCCGCAAAAAAAAAAATGGAACGGACACGGAAACAAACAACAATCGTGTGCATGTAGCCTTTTTATGGTAGTTTGCTCTTTGCACATTGCAGTAGTGTCTATAGCAGGGTTCATCAACCTTCAGCACTCCAGCTGCTGTGAAACTACAACTCCCAGCATGCACACTTACTCATCTGTTCTTGTAGCTCCCAAAAAACTGAAGGGAGGATTCTGGGAGTTGTGCCAGAGGTTGCTGATCCCTAGCATGTGGTCACCAGCTCTGTGTCCAGACTGACTGAAGCAGCTCTTCTTGTCTCCCTCTCATAGCAGGAAGTCCCAGAATTATCTTAATCTATAATTTTAAGGGGAACTGGTCCAAGCTGGCCATTGTGTCCAAATTTTACCTTGTGTGTATGGCCTTCATAAGTCCTGCAAGTTGCTCTTTGAAGCCTTCATGTATCTGACTTATTTTTTAAGCACATGCCACAGATGGTTAATCGAAATAAGATCTGGAAACTTTGATGTCAGCACCTGGACATGTTCCTATGACCATTCCCAAGCATACCCCACCCCATAACAGGTACCAGTGTCATGAGATATAGAAAGCTTACCAACTTTCCTTGGTTTTAATGTTATCTAAAGTCCATCCAGAACAAGAATGGGGCATCTAGTGTTCCTAGTGCTTACACCAAATGTTCTGTATGTCATAAGAAGGCCCTTTTGGCATGTGCTATACGTCAGGAGTAGAGTTGAGCGAACACCTGGATGTTCGGGTTCGAGAAGTTCGGCCGAACATCCCGGAAATGTTCGGGTTCGGGATCCGAACCCGATCCGAACTTCGTCCCGAACCCGAACCCCATTGAAGTCAATGGGGACCCGAACTTTTCGGCACTAAAAAGGCTGTAAAACAGCCCAGGAAAGAGCTAGAGGGCTGCAAAAGGCAGCAACATGTAGGTAAATCCCCTGCAAACAAATGTGGATAGGGAAATGAATTAAAATAAAAATTAAATAAATAAAAATTAACCAAAATCAATTGGAGAGAGGTTCCATAGCAGAGAATCTGGCTTCCCGTCACCCACCACTGGAACAGTCCATTCTCAGATATTTAGGCCCCGGCACCCAGGCAGAGGAGAGAGGTCCCGTAACAGAGAATCTGTCTTCATGTCAGCAGAGAATTAGTCTGCATGTCATAGCAGAGAATGAGGCTTCACGTCAGCCACCACTGCAACAGTCCATTGGCATATATTTAGGCCCAGCACCCAGGCAGAGGAGGGAGGTCCCGTAACAGAGAATCTGTCTTCATGTCAGCAGAGAATTAGTCTGCATGTCATAGCAGAGAATGAGGCTTCACGTCAGCCACCACTGCAACAGTCCATTGGCATATATTTAGGCCCAGCACACACACAGGCAGAGGAGAGAGCTCCCGTAACAGAGAATCTGGCTTCATGTCAGCAGAGAATCAGTCTGCATGTCATAGCAGAGAATGAGGCTTCACGTCAGCCACCACTGCAACAGTCCATTGGCATATATTTAGGCCCAGCACACACACAGGCAGAGGAGAGAGGTCCCGTAACAGAGAATCTGGCTTCATGTCAGCAGAGAATCAGTCTGCATGTCATAGCAGAGAATGAGGCTTCACGTCAGCCACCACTGCAACAGTCCATTGGCATATATTTAGGCCCAGCACACACACAGGCAGAGGAGAGAGGTCCCGTAACAGAGAATCTGGCTTCATGTCAGCAGAGAATCAGTCTGCATGTCATAGCAGAGAATGAGGCTTCACGTCAGCCACCACTGCAACAGTCCATTGGCATATATTTAGGCCCAGCACACAGGCAGAGGAGGGAGGTCCCGTAACAGACAATCTGGCTTCATGTCAGCAGAGAATTAGTCTGCATGTCATAGCAGAGAATGAGGCTTCACGTCAGCCACCACTGCAACAGTCCATTCTCAGATATTTAGGCCCCGGCACCCAGGCAGAGGAGGGAGGTCCCGTAACAGAGAATCTGTCTTCATGTCAGCAGAGAATTAGTCTGCATGTCATAGCAGAGAATGAGGCTTCACGTCAGCCACCACTGCAACAGTCCATTGGCATATATTTAGGCCCAGCACCCAGGCAGAGGAGGGAGGTCCCGTAACAGAGAATCTGTCTTCATGTCAGCAGAGAATTAGTCTGCATGTCATAGCAGAGAATGAGGCTTCACGTCAGCCACCACTGGAACAGTCCATTCTCAGATATTTAGGCCCCGGCACCCAGGCAGAGGAGAGAGGTCCCGTAACAGAGAATCTGTCTTCATGTCAGCAGAGAATTAGTCTGCATGTCATAGCAGAGAATGAGGCTTCACGTCAGCCACCACTGCAACAGTCCATTGGCATATATTTAGGCCCAGCACCCAGGCAGAGGAGAGAGGTCCCGTAACAGACAATCTGGCTTCATGTCAGCAGAGAATCAGTCTTCATATCATAGCAGAGAATCAGGCTTCACGTCACCCACCACTGTAAGAGTCAATTTTCATAAATTTAGGCCCAGAACCCAGGCAGAGGAGAAAGGTCCCGTAACAGACAATCTGGCTTCATGTCAGCAGAGAATCAGTCTTCATATCATAGCAGAGAATCAGGCTTCACGTCACCCACCACTGTAAGAGTCAATTTTCATAAATTTAGGCCCAGAACCCAGGCAGAGGAGAAAGGTCCCGTAACAGACAATCTGGCTTCATGTCAGCAGAGAATCAGTCTTCATATCATAGCAGAGAATCAGGCTTCACGTCACCCACCACTGTAAGAGTCAATTTTCATAAATTTAGGCCCAGAACCCAGGCAGAGGAGAAAGGTCCCATAACAGACAATCTGGCTTCATGTCAGCAGAGAATCAGTCTTCATATCATAGCAGAGAATCAGGCTTCACGTCACCCACCACTGTAAGAGTCAATTTTCATAAATTTAGGCCCAGAACCCAGGCAGAGGAGAAAGGTCCCGTAACAGACAATCTGGCTTCATGTCAGCAGAGAATCAGTCTTCATATCATAGCAGAGAATCAGGCTTCACGTCACCCACCACTGTAAGAGTCAATTTTCATAAATTTAGGCCCAGAACCCAGGCAGAGGAGAAAGGTCCCGTAACAGACAATCTGGCTTCATGTCAGCAGAGAATCAGTCTTCATATCATAGCAGAGAATCAGGCTTCACGTCACCCACCACTGTAAGAGTCAATTTTCATAAATTTAGGCCCAGAACCCAGGTAGAGGAGAAAGGTCCCGTAACAGACAATCTGGCTTCATGACAGCAGAGAATCAGTCTGCATGTCATAGCAGAGAATCAGGCTTCACGTCAGCCACCACTGCAACAGTCCATTGTCATAAATTTAGGCCCAGCACCCAGGCAGAGGAGAGAGGTCCCGTAACAGACAATCTGGCTTCATGTCAGCAGAGAATTAGTCTGCATGTCATAGCAGAGAATCAGGCTTCATGTCAGCCACCACTGCAACAGTCCATTGGCATATATTTAGGCCTAGCACACAGGCAGAGGAGAGGTTCATTCAACTTTGGGTAGCATCGCAATATAATGGTAAAATGAAAATAAAAATAGGATTGAATGAGGAAGTGCCCTGGAGTCCAATAATATATGGTTATGGGGAGGTAGTTAATGTCTAATCTGGACAAGGGACGGACAGGTCCTGTGGGATCCATGCCTGGTTCATTTTTATGAACGTCAGCTTGTCCACATTGGCTGTAGACAGGCGGCTGCGTTTGTCTGTAATGACGCCCCCTGCCGTGCTGAATACACGTTCAGACAAAACGCTGGCTGCCGGGCAGGCCAGCACCTCCAAGGCATAAAAGGCTAGCTCTGGCCACGTGGACAATTTAGAGACCCAGAAGTTGAATGGGGCCGAACCATCAGTCAGTACGTGGAGGGGTGTGCACACGTACTGTTCCACCATGTTAGTAAAATGTTGCCTCCTGCTAACACGTTGCGTATCAGGTGGTGGTGCAGTTAGCTGTGGCGTGTTGACAAAAGTTTTCCACATCTCTGCCATGCTAACCCTGCCCTCAGAGGAGCTGGCCGTGACACAGCTGCCTTGGCGACCTCTTGCTCCTCCTCTGCCTTGGCCTTGGGCTTCCACTTGTTCCCCTGTGACATTTGGGAATGCTCTCAGTAGCGCGTCTACCAACGTGCGCTTGTACTCGCGCATCTTCCTATCACGCTCCAGTGCAGGAAGTAAGGTGGGCACATTGTCTTTGTAGCGTGGATCCAGCAGGGTGGCAACCCAGTAGTCCGCACAGGTTAAAATGTGGGCAACTCTGCTGTCGTTGCGCAGGCACTGCAGCATGTAGTCGCTCATGTGTGCCAGGCTGCCCAGGGGTAAGGACAAGCTGTCCTCTGTGGGAGGCGTATCGTCATCGTCCTGCCTTTCCCCCCAGCCACGCACCAGTGATGGACCCGAGCTGCGTTGGGTGCCACCCCGCTGTGACCATGCTTCATCCTCATCCTCCTCCACCTCCTCCTCATCCTCGTCCTCCTCGTCCTCCAGTAGTGGGCCCTGGCTGGCCACATTTGTACCTGGCCTCTGCTGTTGCAAAAAACCTCCCTCTGAGTCACTTCGAAGAGACTGGCCTGAAAGTGCTAAAAATGACCCCTCTTCCTCATCCTCCTCCTCCTCCTCCTGGGCCACCTCCTGTTCCATCATCGCCCTAAGTGTTTTCTCAAGGAGACATAGAAGTGGTATTGTAACGCTGATAACGGTGTCATCGCCACTGGCCATGTTGGTGGAGTACTCGAAACAGCGCAACAGGGCACACAGGTCTCGCATGGAGGCCCAGTCATTGGTGGTGAAGTGGTGCTGTTCTGTAGTGCGACTGACCCGTGCGTGCTGCAGCTGAAACTCCACTATGGCCTGCTGCTGCTCGCACAGTCTGTCCAGCATGTGCAAGGTGGAGTTCCACCTGGTGGGCACGTCGCATATGAGGCGGTGAGCGGGAAGGCCGAAGTTACGCTGTAGCGCAGACAGGCGAGCAGCAGCAGGATGTGAACGCCGGAAGCGCGAACAGACGGCCCGCACTTTATGCAGCAGCTCTGACATGTCGGGGTAGTTGTGAATGAACTTCTGCACCACCAAATTCAGCACATGCGCCAAGCAAGGGATGTGCGTCAAATTGGCTAGTCCCAGAGCTGCAACGAGATTTCGCCCATTATCACACACCACCAGGCCGGGCTTGAGGCTCACCGGCAGCAACCACTCGTCGGTCTGTTGTTCTATACCCCGCCACAACTCCTGTGCGGTGTGGGGCCTGTCCCCCAAACATATGAGTTTCAGAATGGCCTGCTGACGTTTACCCCGGGCTGTGCTGAAGTTGGTGGTGAAGGTGTGTGGCTGACTGGATGAGCAGGTGGAAGAAGAGGAGGAGGAAGCCGAGAAGGAGGAGGTGGCAACAGGAGGCAAAGAATGTTGCCCTGCGATCCTTGGCGGCGGAAGGACGTGCGCCAAACAGCTCTCCGCCTGGGGCCCAGCTGCCACTACATTTACCCAGTGTGCAGTTAGGGAGATATAGCGTCCCTGGCCGTGCTTACTGGTCCACGTATCTGTGGTTAGGTGGACCTTGCTACAGATGGCGTTGCGCAGTGCACACTTGATTTTATCGGATACTTGGTTGTGCAGGGAAGGCACGGCTCTCTTGGAGAAGTAGTGCCGGCTGGGAACAACATACTGTGGGACAGCAAGCGACATGAGCTGTTTGAAGCTGTCTGTGTCCACCAGCCTAAATGACAGCATTTCATAGGCCAGTAGTTTAGAAATGCTGGCATTCAGGGCCAGGGATCGAGGGTGGCTAGGTGGGAATTTACGCTTTCTATCAAATGTTTGTGAGATGGAGAGCTGAACGCTGGCGTGTGACATGGTTGAGACGCTTGGTGACGGAGGTGGTGGTGGTGGTGTTGGTGGTACATCCCCTGTTTGCTGGGCGGCAGGTGCCAACGTTCCTCCAGAGGCGGAGGAAGAGGCCGAGGCGGCAGCAGCAGAATAGGCCGAGGCGGCAGCAGCAGAAGAGGTAGCAGGGGGAGCCTGAGTGACTTCCTTGGTTTTAAGGTGTTTACTCCACTGCAGTTCATGCTTTGCATGCAGGTGCCTGGTCATGCAGGTTGTGCTCAGGTTCAGAACGTTAATGCCTCGCTTCAGGCTCTGATGGCACAGCGTGCAAACCACTCGGGTCTTGTCGTCAGCACATTGTTTGAAGAAGTGCCATGCCAGGGAACTCCTTGAAGCTGCCTTTGGGGTGCTCGGTCCCAGATGGCGGCGGTCAGTAGCAGGCGGAGTCTCTTGGCGGCGGGTGTTCTGCTTTTGCCCACTGCTCCCTCTTTTGCTACGCTGTTGGCTCGGTCTCACCACTGCCTCTTCCTCCGAACTGTGAAAGTCAGTGGCACGACCTTCATTCCATGTGGGGTCTAGGACCTCATCGTCCCCTGCATCGTCTTCCACCCAGTCTTGATCCCTGACCTCCTGTTCAGTCTGCACACTGCAGAAAGACGCAGCAGTTGGCACCTGTGTTTCGTCATCATCAGAGACATGCTGAGGTGGTATTCCCATGTCCTCATCATCAGGAAACATAAGTGGTTGTGCGTCAGTGCATTCTATGTCTTTCACCGCTGGGGAAGGGCTAGGTGGATGCCCTTGGGAAACCCTGCCAGCGGAGTCTTCAAACAGCATAAGAGACTGCTGCATAACTTGAGGCTGAGACAGTTTCCCTGGTATGCATGGGGGTGATGTGACAGACTGATGGGGTTGGTTTTCAGGCGCCATCTGTGCGCTTTCTGCAGAAGACTGGGTGGGAGATAATGTGAACGTGCTGGATCCACTGTCGGCCACCCAATTGACTAATGCCTGTACCTGCTCAGGCCTTACCATCCTTAGAACGGCATTGGGCCCCACCATATATCGCTGTAAATTCTGGCGGCTACTGGGACCTGAAGTAGTTGGTACACTAGGACGTGTGGATGTGGCAGAACGGCCACGTCCTCTCCCAGCACCAGAGGGTCCACTAACACCACCACGACCATGTCCACGTCCGCGTCCCTTACTAGATGTTTTTCTCATTGTTATGGTTCACCACAACAACAAATATATTATTTGGCCCAATGTATTGTATTCAAATTCAGCGGGATATAAATTTGAGGCCTAGTATTTAGGCGCTGGGTGACCGGTATGGATTTAGTGACAGAATTAGACTTGGAAATGCACAGAAGCGTGTGTGTGAAGTTATTCTGAATGACCCAATGTGCACCTTGAATATTATATACCCTTTTAGGGATAGATTTCAAATAGCTCTGATATAGCAGAAACCACTAAATTATGAAATTGCTAAATTGGGAATTGTACTTCAACCCAGAACAAAAAATGTGCTTTGACGGACACTAAATATCTTGCCCAGCAACAACAGTACAACGGTGGGTAACGAGAGATTTAGAGGGAATTAAATTTGAGGCCTAGTATTTAGGCGCTGGGTCACCGGTATGGATTTAGTGACAGAATTAGACTTGGAAATGCACAGAAGCGTGTGTGTGAAGTTATTCTGAATGACCCAATGTGCACCTTCAATATTATATACCCTTTTTGGGATAGATTTCAAATAGCTCTGATATAGCAGGAACCACTAAATTATGAAATTGCTAAATTGGGAATTGTACTTCAACCCAGAACAAAAAATGTGCTTTGACGGACACTAAATATCTTGCCCAGCAACAACAGTACAACGGTAACGAGAGATTTAGAGGGATTTAAATTTGAGGCCTAGTATTTAGGCGCTGGGTCACCGGTATGGATTTAGTGACAGAATTAGACTTGGAAATACACAGTAGCGGGTGTGTGTGAAGTTATTCTGAATGACCCTATGTGCACCTTCAATATTATATACCCTTTTTGGGATAGATTTCAAATAGCTCTGATATAGCAGGAACCACTAAATTATGAAATTGCTAAATTGGGAATTGTACTTCAACCCAGAACAAAAAATGTGCTTTGACGGGCACTAAATAACTTTCCCAGCTACAACAGGACAACGGTAACGAGAGATTTAGAGGGATTTAAATTTGAGGCCTAGTATTTAGGCGCTGGGTGACAGGTATGGGTTTAGTGACAGAATTAGACTTGGAAATACACAGTAGCGGGTGTGTGTGAAGTTATTCTGAATGACCCTATGTGCACCTTCAATATTATATACCCTTTTTGGGATAGATTTCAAATAGCTCTGATATAGCAGAAACCACTAAATTATGAAATTGCTAAATTGGGAATTGTACTTCAACCCAGAACAAAAAATGTGCTTTGACGGACACTAAATATCTTGCCCAGCAACAACAGTACAGCGGTGGGTAACGAGAGATTTAGAGGGAATTAAATTTGAGGCCTAGTATTTAGGCGCTGGGTCACCGGTATGGATTTAGTGACAGAATTAGACTTGGAAATACACAGTAGCGGGTGTGTGTGAAGTTACTCTGAATGACCCTATGTGCACCTTCAATATTATATACCCTTTTTGGGATAGATTTCAAAGAGCTCTGATATAGCAGGAACCACTAAATTATGAAATTGCTAAATTGGGAATTGTATTTCAACCCAGAACAAGAAATGTGCTTGAACGGACACTAAATAACTCGCCCAGCTACAGCACTAGGGACAGATTTAGCTGGATATAAATTTGAGGCCTAGTATTTAGGCGCTGGGTGACCGGTATGGATTTAGTGACAGAATTAGACTGGGATATGGCCAAAAAATGAACAGACTATTGCTGGTTAAATGCACTTGGTGTGACAGCTTCACCCTGATGTAGGCTTTAGCCAAAAAACAACCACACCATTGAGGGTTAAATGCACTTGGTGACAGGCGCAGCTTGCCCCTGATTTTGTATATGGCCAAAAAATGAACAGACTATTGCTGGTTAAATGCACTTGGTGTGACAGCTTCACCCTGATGTAGGCTTTAGCCAAAAAACAACCACACCATTGAGGGTTAAATGCACTTGGTGACAGGCGCAGCTTGCCCCTGATTTTGTATATGGCCAAAAAATGAACAGACTATTGCTGGTTAAATGCACTTGGTGTGACAGCTTCACCCTGATGTAGGCTTTAGCCAAAAAACAACCACACCATTGAGGGTTAAATGCACTTGGTGACAGGCGCAGCTTGCCCCTGATTTTGTATATGGCCAAAAAATGAACAGACTATTGCTGGTTAAATGCACTTGGTGTCACAGCTTCACCCTGATGTAGGCTTTAGCCAAAAAACAACCACACCATTGAGGGTTAAATGCACTTGGTCGCAGCTTGTGCTGGCGCACCACAAGACACAAAATGGCCGCCGATCACCCCAGAAAAATGAGACTGACAAACGGTCTGTGCAGCCTAAAAACAGTGAGCAATTGAGGATCAGCAGCTCAATGATCCACAGCTGCAGATCGATCAGTTAATCAAGTCCTTTGGAGGAGTTAATCTGCCTAATCTCGCCCTACTGTCGCAGCCGCAACCTCTCCCTACGCTAATCAGAGCAGAGTGACGGGCGGCGCTATGTGACTCCAGCTTAAATAGAGGCTGGGTCACATGGTGCTCTGGCCAATCACAGCCATGCCAATAGTAGGCATGGCTGTGATGGCCTCTTGGGGCAAGTAGTATGACGCTTGTTGATTGGCTGCTTTGCAGCCTTTCAAAAAGCGCCAAGAAAGCGTCACAAAAGCGCGAAGAAAGCGACGAACACCGAACCCGAACCCGGACTTTTACGAAAATGTCCGGGTTCGGGTCCGTGTCACGGACACCCCAAAATTCGGTACGAACCCGAACTATACAGTTCGAGTTCGCTCATCCCTAGTCAGGAGCATATCCTGTACCTGGATGTCTGCCTGGAAAGTCCACTATCAAACCTGAAGTCACAATGCTTGTTTATACGTAATTAAAAAATTTTAAGAATTTATGAAAAATGTGAAGTGAATAAAGGAAATACACAAGCGTCAATCTTCTCCTACTGACATGATCATATCTGTCAAAGGAACGGCTGAGCTGCATTCATTAGCGTGCAATTAATGTTAGCGAAGACTTCACTTAAATTATATCGGATTAGCCGGATCTCTTTCAGTTTGCATCATAGCGTCAGCCAGGTGGACCCCTGCCAGGTCCTTGTCATGCAAAGTCGGAATCAGTATGAGATAGCCGATTCAGCAGAACAGACTCATTGTGTCCGTTGCTGAGTCAACAATTTCAGATTTATAGACGGCATTATCTAAAAATAAGGATGCTGAATACTTTGTATCGGCTTCCAAGTGCAAGGAATCGTGGGCCGGGACACTTCGTTATGTGGTCGCCTGCAGATGGTTGCAAATTTGTCAACAGACAATGAATAAATGCCGGACTTACTTTTATTAAAAATACATTTTGGTAATTGATAGCGCGCTGTGTGTCAGGAGAATCCCGGCTTACTCTGCATCTTCTCATTAGACAATCATCTATAGGATAAAACAATTACTGCTGGAAAATCACAAATAAACTGCAGAACATGAGTTATTTCCTACCATGGCACATTTATCTTAAAGTGGATCTCCACCTTTACACACCAGGAAAGTCTTAGGTTCTAAATTATGTTTCATTTCATAATATGCCATTATAGCAGGAAGAGCTTAGATATTTTTATACACAGCTCCAAAGATAAATGACGCATTTCTGTCATCCTGCAGCTACCACCAGAGGGAGCTCAGAGTTCTACTATATACAGAGATATAAAACCACAGGCAGCGGGAACTTAGGAGCTCACAACATACAGCTATATACAGCCATACCTAGAGGGAGCTCACAACATACAGATATATACAGCCACCACTAGAGGGAGCTCCCAACATACAGATATATACAGCCATACCTAGAGGGAGCTCCCAACATACAGATATATACAGCCATACCTAGAGGGAGCTCCCAACATACAGATATATACAGCCATAACTAGAGGGAGCTCTCAACATACAGATATATACAGCCATGCCTAGAGGGAGCTCACAACATACAGATATATACAGCCATACCTAGAGGGAGCTCACAACATACAGATATATACAGCCACCACTAGAGGGAGCTCAGGAGATTACTAAATACAGATAGAAACTGCCACCACTAGAGGGAGCTCACAACATACAGATATATACAGCCATAGCTAGAGGGAGCTCACAACATACAGATATATACAGCCATACCTAGAGGGAGCTCACAACATACAGATATATACAGCCATACCTAGAGGGAGCTCACAACATACAGATATATACAGCCATACCTAGAGGGAGCTGACAACATACAGATATATACAGCCATACCTAGAGGGAGCTGACAACATACAGATATATACAGCCATACCTAGAGGGAGATCACAGCTTACAGATATATACAGCCACCACTAGAGGGAGCTCACAACATACAGCTATATACAGCCACCACTAGAGGGAGCTCACAACATACAGATATATACAGCCAGCACTAGAGGGAGCTCACAACACACAGATATATACAGCCATACCTAGAGGGAGCTCCCAACATACAGATATATACAGCCATACCTAGAGGGAGCTCCCAACATACAGATATATACAGCCATATCTAGAGGGAGCTCACAGCATACAGATATATACAGCCACCACTAGAGGGAGCTCACAACATACAGATATATACAGCCACCACTAGAGGGAGCTCACAACATACAGATATATACAGCCATACCTAGAGGGAGCTCACAACATACAGATATATACAGCCATACCTAGAGGGAGCTCACAACATACAGATATATACAGCCATACCTAGAGGGAGCTCCCAACATACAGATATATACAGCCATACCTAGAGGGAGCTCACAACATACAGATATATACAGCCATACCTAGAGGGAGCTCACAACATACAGATATATACAGCCACCACTAGAGGGAGCTCACAGCATACAGATATATACAGCCACCACTAGAGGGAGCTCACAACATACAGATATATACAGCCATACCTAGAGGGAGCTCCCAACATACAGATATATACAGCCATACCTAGAGGGAGCTCACAACATACAGATATATACAGCTATACCTAGAGGGAGCTCACAACATACAGATATATACAGCCATACCTAGAGGGAGCTCACAACATACAGATATATACAGCCACCACTAGAGGGAGCTCAGGAGATTACTACATACAGATAGAAACTGCCACCACTAGAGGGAGCTCACAACATACAGATATATACAGTCATTACTAGAGGGAGCTCCCAACATACAGATATATACAGCCATACCTAGAGGGAGCTCACAACATACAGATATATACAGCCATACCTAGAGGGAGCTGACAACATACAGATATATACAGCCATACCTAGAGGGAGCTCCCAACATACAGATATATACAGCCATACCTAGAGGGAGCTCACTACATACAGATATATACAGCCATACCTAGAGGGAGCTGACAACATACAGATATATACAGCCATACCTAGAGGGAGCTCACAACATACAGATATATACAGCCATACCTAGAGGGAGCTCACAACATACAGATATTTACAGCCACCACTAGAGGGAGCTCAGGAGATTACTACATACAGATAGAAACTGACACCACTAGAGGGAGCTCACAACATACAGATATATACACCCATAGCTAGAGGGAGCTCACAACATACAGATATATACAGTCATAACTAGAGGGAGCTCACAACATACAGATATATACAGCCATACCTAGAGGGAGCTCACAACATACAGATATATACAGCCACCACTAGAGGGAGCCCACAGCATACAGATATATACAGCCACCACTAGAGGGAGCTCACAACATACAGATATATACAGCCACCACTAGAGGGAGCTCACAACATACAGATATATACAGCCATACCTAGAGGGAGCTGACAACATACAGATATATACAGCCATAACTAGAGGGAGCTCACAACATACAGATATATACAGCCATACCTAGAGGGAGCTCACAATATACAGATATATACAGCCATACCTAGAGGGAGCTCACAACATACAGATATATACAGCCATACCTAGAGGGAGCTGACAACATACAGATATATACAGCCATACCTAGAGGGAGCTCCCAACATACAGTTATATACAGCCATGCCTAGAGGGAGCTCACAACATACAGATATATACAGCCACCACTAGAGGGAGCTCAGGAGATTACTACATACAGATAGAAACTGCCACCACTAGAGGGAGCTCACAACATACAGATATATACAGCCATAGCTAGAGGGAGCTCACAACATACAGATATATACAGCCATACCTAGAGGGAGCTCACAACATACAGATATATACAGCCATACCTAGAGGGAGCTCACAATATACAGATATATACAGCCATACCTAGAGGGAGCTCACAACATACAGATATATACAGCCATACCTAGAGGGAGCTGACAACATACAGATATATACAGCCATAACTAGAGGGATCTCAGGAGCTTAATGTATGCAGAATTATATAGCCACCCTTCTAGACAGTTCAGGAGATTACTACATACAGATATATACAGCCACCACTAGAGGGAGCTCAGAAGATTACTACATACAGATAGAAACTGCCACCACTAGAGGGAGCTTAGGAGCTTAATGTATGCAGAATTAACCTCCTCCCGACCGCCTAACGCAGGAATGCGTCCTGCGGGCGACCGGGTTATTCCTCCTGGACGCATTGATGCGTCATCTCGCGAGACGCGAGATGACGCGCATATCCGGCCGGCACATGCGCAGTGCGGGTCGGCAAAAGTCGCAGAAGGAGTTTGTCACCAGCCTGCCAGCCAATGATCACCACTGGCAGGTTGGTGACTTTTAAATAAACGAATCACAAGCCATATAACTCATTATATTTATAAATATAATGTGTTAAATGGCTTCTGTGCTCTCTGCTGGTTCCTTTTCGTCGGTTGGTCCCAGCAGAGAGCACAGATCACCAAGCACAACATATTTAGCCCCAGATCATCCCCCCTCATCACCCCAATTAACCCCTTGATCACCTCTGTCAATCGTTAGTGAAAGGGAAAAAAGTGATTTTTCACCAGTATTGACTGTTAGGTTTAGGTTAGTTTAGGCCCCTTTGGTAGGTATATAGCTTCAGTTAGCGCCCAGCCCACCGCACCGCAGTCACTGATTCGCTGATTAGCGTATCGCTAATCAGCATTGGTACTTTATAGTATCTGTAAGTGATCAGAACTGATCACAGTCAGATCTATAATAGTACAAACCAGATTCCAAAAAAGTTGGGACACTATACAAATCGTGAATAAATACTGGATGCAATGATGTGGAGGCGCCAACTTCTAATATTTTATTCAGAATAGAACATAAATCACGGAACAAAAGTTTAAACTGAGAAAATGGACCATTTTAAGGGAAAAATATGTTGAATCAGAATTTCATGGTGTCAACAAATCCCCAAAAAGTTGGGACAAGGCCATTTCCACCACTGTGTGGCATCTCCCCTTCTTCTTACAACACTCAACAGACGTCTGGGGACCGAGGAGACCAGTTTCTCAAGTTTAGAAATAGGAATGCTCTCCCAGTCTTGTCTAATACAGGCCTCTAACTGTTCAATCGTCTTGGGCCTTCTTTGTTGCACCTTCCTCTTTATGATGCGCCAAATGTTCTCTATAGGTGAAAGATCTGGACTGCAGACTGGCCATTTCAGTCCCCGGATCCTTCTCCTACGCAGCCATGATGTTGTGATTGATGCAGAATGTGGTCTGGCATTATCTTGTTGGAAAATGCAGGGTCTTCCCTGAAAGAGATGACGTCTGGGTGGGAGCAGATGTTGTTCTAGAACCTGAATATATTTTTCTGCATTGATGGTGCCTTTCCAGACATGCAAGCTGCCCATGCCACACGCACTCATGCCACCCCATACCATCAGAGATGCAGGCTTCTGAACTGAGCGTTGATAACAACTTGGGTTGTCCTTGTCCTCTTTGGTCCGGATGACATGGCGTCCCAGATTTCCAAAAAGAACTTCGAATCGTGACTCGTCTGACCACAGAACAGTCTTCCATTTTGCCACACTCCATGTTAAATGACCCCTGGCCCAGTGAAAACGCCTGAGCTTGTGGATCTTGCTTAGAAATGGCTTCTTCTTTGCACTGTAGAGTTTCAGCTGGCAGCGGCGGATGGCGCGGTGGATTGTGGTCACTGACAATGGTTTCTGGAAGTATTCCTGAGCCCATTCTGGGATTTCCTTTACAGTAGCATTCCTGTTTGTGGTGCAGTGTCGTTTAAGGGCCCGGAGATCACGGGCATCCAGTATGGTTTTACGGCCTTGACCCTTACGCACAGAGCTTGTTCCAGATTCTCTGAATCTTCGGATGATGTTATGCACAGTTGATGATGATAGATGCAAAGTCTTTGCAATGTTTCGCTGGGTAACACCTTTCTGATATTGCTCCACTATCTTTCTGCGCAACATTGTGGGAGTTGGTGATCCTCTACCCATCTTGGCTTCTGAGAGACACTGCCACTCTGAGAAGCTCTTTTTATACCCAATCATGTTGCCAATTGACCTAATTAGTGTTAATTGGTCTTCCAGCTCTTCGTTATGCTCAAATTTACCTTTTCCAGCCTCTTATTGCTACTTGTCCCAACTTTTTTGGGATTTGTTGACACCGTGAAAATTTGAATCAATGTATTTTTCCTTTAAAATTATACATTTACTCGGATTAAACGTTTGATCTGTCATCTACGTTCTATTACAACATTTGCCATCTCCACATCATTGCATTCAGTTTTTATTCACAATTTGTTTAGTGTCCCAACTTTTTTGGAATCCGGTTTGTATTAGTGTTACCTTAGCTCGCCCTCCACACAAAACGCAGTGTTTGCCCGATCAGGCCTGATCGATCGCCCACACGTACGTTCATCCATGCCCGCCCCGCCGCAGTGACAACATTTTATTTAATTTTTTTTTCACTACACAAGCGCTGAGGCGATAAAAAAAATCAGTTTTGATATTTTTATCAATCGCAGCGGCTTCCTGTACTTCGCTAGCCTCCCATGTGTAAGACAGGCTTGCTTTTTTTCTTGGGTAGTCTCAGGGAATACCCCCTAAATTTAGTTGACCAAATGGCAAGGAAAGAGTATTCTTCTGAAGAGGCCTACAGGCTTCTGACCCAGACGGATGAGGAATGGAAACCCTCATCTGACGAATCCAGCGGGTCAGAATATGAACCTGTAGAAAGCAGTGGCAGTCTGACCCAAAGTTCGGCTGATGAGGTTGAGGTCCCTGACACCACCAGGCGTACCCGGCCCCGTGTTGCTAGACCACAGGTTGTGCAGGATCCGCTTCAAGGGCAGCAGAGTGGGGCTGGCGCTGTCGGATTACATGGTGAGGCATACACCAGCAGCACAGCCCATTCTGGACCTAATACCAGCACTGCCGTAGAACATGGTAAAGTGGCGAGCACCAGAAAGGCAGTTGAAGCTGGTACGGTGGCACGTGCAGTAGTTCCTCCGTCACAGCCACCACACAGACAGGCCCGTAGAGCCCCTAGAGTCCCTGAGGTGCTGGCAAACCCTGATGGGGAGCTACCATCTTCAGCCGCACCAGTAGTTCCCCCTTTCACTGCCCAGTCTGGAGTTCAGGTTGAGACAGCTCAGATCGGATCGGCACTGGGGTTTTTTGAGCTGTTCTTCACTGCGGAGCTCTTTGACTTAGTCGTGGCAGAAACAAACCGGTATGCCACTCAATTTATAGCCGCCAACCCGGGAAGCTTTTATGCCCAGTCTTTCCAGTGGAAACCCGTCCAAGTTTCCGAACTTAAGACTTTTCTGGGCCTTCTCCTCAACATGGGCCTGACAAAAAGGCATGAATTGCGGTCATATTGGTCCTCGAACCCAATTCATCACATGCCCATGTTCTCTGCTGCCATGTCCAGGACACGATTTTAGACCATCCTGCGTTTCCTGCACTTTAGTGAAAACAGCACCTCTTGTCCCAGAGGCCACCCAGCTTTTGACCGGCTACACAAAATTCGGCCCCTCATAGACCACTTTAACACCAAATTTGCAGATTTGTATACCCCTGAGCAAAACATCTGCATAGACGAGTCCCTGATACATTGGCTTCAAACAATACATCCCAAGCAAGCGCGCCCGGTATGGGCTCAAATTGTATAAGCTCTGTGAAAGTGTCACGGCCACGGCCATGCGGTTGCCTGCGGTTTCGTGTGGGTTTAAACCACAGGTGAGGGCCGCTGGCGTGTGGCCTAACTTGTGGTTGCCACGGGCAACTGTTTGTCTTATGTGTATGTGCAGCAGCAGCCTGAGCGTGGCTAGGCAGCTCGCTGCAGTTGCATGCGGTTGCACCTAACAACCTTTCAGTTAGGTGCGTGTGTATTTATGCACTGTTGTTTGTCTGTGTGCACTTGGGTAGTATGTGTGGTGTGCACGGACACCTTTCCCCTCACTGTGGTTGTCCGTGGCAACGTTTGGCGGTATTGTGTACATGTGGTGGCACTGTCCCGGCCTTCGGGCTGACTCCCAGGACAGGGTTGCCATCCATGTCGTTGCCAGCGGCAACAGCCACAGTGTGTGATGTTTGTTGGACACTTCCCCTGTATGTTTGTGAGTTTCCCTTCTGTGGTGTTGGAAGGGTTAACTTTCTTCCCAGTGTGTGTGATGTCACTGGGTGTGTCCGACTGTGGGGTGTGGCTTCTTGGCCTATATAGCCTGGGCCTTTTGCATGGCTCAGTAGGTTGCTTCAGCCTTGCTAGCTGGCGCAGCCTCCTGTGTTGCTATCTGCCAGTGAGAGCCACCACTGTGGTCATAGGTCTAAGTTTATGTTTAAGTTTGCCTGTGTGTTTATGTTGTATGTTATATTCTGTTGGGACTTTCCTTTGTATTTGGTGCAGCATACGGTTCTGGATTCCAGTCTTCTTAGGGATCCAGTCAGCAAGGCTGTGGCAGGTTGGAGGAACTTCTTGTTCGCCTGCCATTCCCGTATAGCTGTTTATGAGTTCCCCTTTTCCCAACAGCTTGGCCGTTGAGACTCCTGCTCCTCCGTGCCTAGGAGGAGTAGGTCGTCTTACCAAGCTCCTAGCGCAGGGATCTGCGGAGGGTAAGACAGGGCTCCGAGGTTCCTGCGCATGGGTCCTCCTACCTTTATGGTCGGCCCATGCAGGTTAGGAGTTAGGGTCAGGGTAGGGACGCTGTAGGAGGTGACCTGCTCCCTATCCTGTTCGCATGGCCGAGTAGCCTTTACAACACCTGGCCTCTCACGGCTGAGGGTTTCCCCCATCCTCAGCCGTGACAGAAAGGGCCACAGGCTATACGCACAAATTTTGTGTCTATGAGGGTAAAGATCAGACCCTGGAGCCGGTCATTGCCCGGACTACCTGGGGAGCAGTGGGAAGACAGTCTGGGACTTGGTGTCACCCTTATTTGGCAAGGGGTACCACCTTTATGTGGACAATTTCTACACAAGTGTGCCCCTCTTCATGCATTTGTTTCTAGAACAGATTGGCTGCTGTGGCACCGCGCGACCTAGTCGCCGGGGCTTCCCCCAACGGCTCGTTACCACCCGTCTTGCAAGGGGGGAGAGGGCTGCCTTGTGTAACGAAGAACTGTTCGCGGTGAAATGGAGAGACAAGCGTGACGTTTACATGCTCTCCTCCATTCACGCAGACACGACAATCCAAATTAAACGGGCAACCAATGTCATTGAAAAGCCCCTCTCGGTCCACAACTATAATTTGCTCATGGGAGGGGCGGACTTCAATGACTAGATGTTGGCTCCTTATTTACTCTCCCACGCACCAGACGCTGGTATAAGAAGGTGTCTGTATACCTAATTCAATTGGCTATACAATAGTTTTGTTCTCTACAGTAAGGCTGGGAGAACAGGATCCTTCCTCAAATTTCAGAAATAGATCATTGAGAACCTCCTGTATCCAGTGTAGTGAGCCGTCTACACGAGCGACATTTCCCCAATGTCGTTGCTGGTACCTCAAACCAGGCGTCACCCCGAAAAAGATGTCGTGTCTGTAGCAGGAGTGGAATAAGGCATGAAACCCGCTATTTCTGTCCTGACTGCCCTGACCACCCTGCCCTATGCTTAGGGGAGTGTTTCCAGAAGTACCACACACAGGTACACTTAGTATAGGGAATGCGTGACACAGGACAGGCACACAGGGCTTTTAGGGCCCTTTCACACAGAGCTGCTGCAAACCTCTCCTTTCACCTGGGACAAAGTGCACAATGTACTTTGCCAGATGTCTGGGGGATTTGCGCTTTGGAAGGAGAGATTTGTCCTATATAGGTAAAAAAATAAAAATAATCACAGGTAAGCAAAAAAGTTAATGTTCCAAAAGTTGAATAAAGTTTATAAAAGTTAATGTTCTGTTTCAAATGTTATATAAAGTTAATGTTAATAAATTTATTGCGTTGCGGCCTGTTTTTTTTTTGTTTTTTTACCTTCTAGGTGGACCAACTGATCAACCAGCTGCAGCACTGATGTGCATTCTGACAGATGTGCGCTGCTGTCAGATTACACAAAAGTCGGTGTATGCGGCACTGCAAGACGAGATTTCTCCTCTGCAGTAAAAAAGATACGTTTGCCGAGGCTTTATGAGCTGAGGAAGCGGTGGTGTTCATATGCCTTGGCAAACACTTTGTATGTAAAAAAAAAATAAAATAAAAAAATTGCGGCAATGATTTATTCATCCACATCGATTGATGTGAATGGAGAAATCGGGTTTGCCAGGGCATACGGGCTGAGTGGGTTTGGATGTTGGGCGGAGCTCCTATGTCCTGCCAGACGCCTTTCCCCTCCTTTTTTTTTTTTTGCACATTTTTTGGCAGATATTTTTTCATCCACATTGATCGATGCGAATGAAGACATCTGTGCCGTTTATTTTTTCTTTCAGTTTGGAGGCTGAACGGAAAAAAAATATCTCATTAACCCGTATGCTCAATATAAGGAGAATAGCAGAAACTCCTAATGCTGGCCATACATGTAATGATTGTGGAGACCCTCAAATGCCAGGGCAGTACAAACACCCCACAAATGACCCCATTTTGGAAAGAAGACACCCCAAGGTATTCGCTGAGGGGCATATTGAGTCCATGAATAATTGAACTTTTTTTCCCAAGTTAGCGGAAAGGGAGACTTTGTAAGAAAAAAATAATAATCAATTTCCGCTAACTTGTGCCAAAAAATAAAATCTTCTATGAACTCGCCATGCCCCTCACGGAATACCTTGGGGTGTCTTCTTTCTAAAATGGGGTCACATGTGGGGTATTTATACTGCCCTGGCATTTTAGGGGCCCTAAAGCATGAGAAGAAGTCTGGTATCTAAATGTCTAAAAATGCCCTCCTAAAAGGTACTCATTGGAATTTGGGCCCATTTGTGCACCTAGGCTGCAAAAAAGTGTCACACATGTGGTATCGCCATACTCAGGAGAAGTAGGGCAATGTGGTGTGGGGTGTATTTTTACATATACCCATGCTGCGTGAGAGAAATATCTCTAAAATGATAACTTTGTATAAAAAAATTGGAAAAGTTGTCTTTTACAGAGATATTTATCTCACCCAGCATGGGTATATGTAAAAATACACCCCAAAACACATTGCCCTACTTCTTCTGAGTACGGCGATACCACATATGTGACACTTTTTTGCAGCCTAGGTGCGCAAAGGGGCCCAAATTCCAATGAGTACCTTTACGATTTCACAGGGCATTTTTTACGCATTGGGATTCCAAACTACTTCTCGCGCTTTAGGTCCCCTAAAATGCCAGGGCAGTATAAATACCCCACATGTGACCCCATTTTGGAAAGAATACACCCCAAGGTATTCCATGAGGGGTATAGTGAGTTCATGTAAAATTTTATTTTTTGTCACAAGTTAGTGGAATATGAGACTTTGTAAGAAAAAAAAAACCATTTTCCGCTAACTTGTGCCAAAAAATAATAATAATTCTAGGAACTCGCCATGCCTCTCACGGAAAACCTTGGGGTGTCTTCTTTCCAAAATGGGGTCACTTGTTGGGTATTTATACTACCCTGGCATTTTAAGGGCCCTAAAGCGTGAGAAGTAGTTTGGAATCCAAATGCGTAAATAATGCCCTGTGAAATCCTAAAGATACTCATTGGAATTTGGGCCCCTTTGTGCACCTAGGCTGCAAAAAAGTGTCACACATGTGGTATCACCGTACTCAGGAGAAGTAGGGCAATGTGTTTTGGGGTGTATTTTTACATATACCCATGCTGGGTGAGAGAAATATCTCTGTAAAATGACAACTTTGTATAAAAAAATGGGAAAAGTTGTCTTTTGCAGAGATATTTCTCTCACCCAGCATGGGTATATGTAAAAATACACCCCAAAACACATTGTCCAACTTCTCCTGAGTACGGCGATACCAGATGTGTGACACGTTTTTGCAGCCTAGGTGCACAAAGGGGCCCAAATTCCAATGAGTACCTTTAGGATATCACAGGGAATTTTTTACACATTTGGATTCCAAACTACTTCTCACGCTTTAGGGCCCCTAAAATGCCAGGGCAGTATAAATACCCCACATGTGACCCCATTTTGGAAAGAATACACCCCAAGGTATTCTGTGAGGGGTATAGTGAGTTCATGTAAAATTTTATTTTGTGTCACAAGTTAGTGGAATATGAGACTTTGTAAGAAAAAAATAATAATAATTCCGCTAACTTGTGAAAAAAATAAAAACTTCCATGAACTCACTATGCCCATCAGCGAATACCTTAGGGTGCCTACTTTCCAAAATGGGGTCATTTGTGGGGTGTTTCTACTGTCTGAGCATTGTAGAACCTCAGGAAACATGACAGGTGCTCAGAAAGTCAAAGTGCGTAAATTAATTTTTTTGAACCATAGTTTGTAAACACTATAACTTTTACCCAAACCAATAAATATACTTATTGCTTTTTTTTAATCAAAGACATGTAGAACAATAAATTTAGAGAAAAATGTATATAGAAATGTAGTTTTATTTGAATTTTTTTTTGATTAATATAAAAAAAAGTAAAAATGTCAGCAGCAATGAAATACCACCAAATGAAGCTCTATTAGTGAGAAGAAAAGGAGGTAAAATTCATTTGGTTGGTAAGTTGCATGACTGAGCAATAAACCGTGAAAGTAGTGTAGTGCAGAATTGTAAAAAGTGGTCTGGTCATTAAGGGGGTTTAAGCTAGGGGAGCTGAGGTGGTTAAATAGCCACCCTTCTAGACAGTTCAGGAAATTATTAAATACAAATATATATATATATATAGCCACCACTAGAGGGAGCTCAGGAGATTACTACATACAGTTATATACAGCCACCACTAGAGGGAGCTCAGGAGATCACTGTATACAGATAGAAACTGGCACCACTAGAGGGAGCTCAGGAGATTACTACATTCAGATATAAACAGCCACCACTAGAGGGAGCTCAGAAGCTAACTGCCCACAGATATATACAGCCACCACTAGAGGGAGCTCAGGAGATCAGTGTATACGTATAGAAACTGCCACCACTAGAGAGAGCTCAGGAGATCCCTATAGATAGAAAATGTCACCACTAGAGGGAGCTCAGGAGATCACTGTATATAGATAGAAACTGCCAACACTACAGAAAGCTCCCGATCTTACTACATATAGAGATATAAAACCACCACTAGAGGGAGCTCAGGAGATTACTGCATACAGATATAAGGTATACACAAACCATTAGAGGGAGCTCAGAAAGCAGTATTATAGTAGTTCTATTATTTTAAAATCACAGAAAAAAGTGGCCTAACTGGGAGGAAATGCTCAAACCCCAAATACTGTAGAAAATTTATAATCGGGGAGCAGATCCTCCACATGTGATCTGTTGCTAACGGCAATCCTATTATGGTGCACCATTTGCAGTGCTCTATTTACTCTTATATTTTCACCCACACATTATTTCATCTTGTGTAGGATGTTTTTTAACATCAGTGTGAGGCTTTAGCCTTGTATTGTCAGTTTCATACTATTGTGGTGCACCATTTACAGTAATCTAGTTCTATTGTTCTACATAGGAAACAGTATTATAGTTGTTATATTTTTGTATATCGTATCAGTATTACAGTAGTTATATTATTGTACATAGGAGCAGTATTATAGTAGTTATATTCTTGTACATATGAGCAGTATTATAGTAGTTATATTCTTGTACATAGGAGCAGTATTATAGTAGTTATATTTTTGTATATAGTAGCAGTATTACAGTAGTTATATTCTTGTACATAGGAGCAGTATTATAGTAGTTATATTCTTGTACATAGGAGGCAGTATTATAGTAGTTATATTCTTGTACATAGGAGCAGTATTATAGTAGTTATATTCTTGTACATAGGAGCAGTATTATAGTAGTAATATTATTGTACATAGGAGCAGTATCATAGTAGTTATATTCTTGTACATAGAAGGAAGTATAATAGTAGTTATATTCTTGTACATAGGAGCAATATTATAGTAGTTATATTCTTGTACATAGGAGCAGTATTATAGTAGTTATATTCTTGTACATAGGAGCAGTATTATAGTAGTTATATTCTTGTACATAGGAGAAGTATTATAGTAGTTATATTCTTGTACATAGGAGGCAGTATTATAGTAGTTATATTCTTGTACAGAGGAGCAGTATTATAGTAGTTATATTCTTGTACATAGGAGAAGTATTATAGTAGTTATATTCTTGTACATAGGAGGCAGTATTATAGTAGTTATATTCTTGTACAGAGGAGCAGTATTATAGTAGTTATATTCTTGTACATAGGAGAAGTATTATAGTAGTTATATTCTTGTACATAGGAGCAGTATTATAGTAGTTATATTCTTGTACATAGGAGAAGTATTATAATAGTTATATTCTTGTACATAGGAGCAATATTATAGTAGTTATATTCTTGTACAGAGGAGCAGTATTATAGTAGTTATATTCGTGTACATAGGAGAAGTATTATAGTAGTTATATTCTTGTACATAGGAGCAGTATTATAGTAGTTATATTCTTGTACATAGGAGCAGTATTATAGTAGTTATATTCTTGTACATAGGAGGCAGTATTATAGTAGTTATATTCTTGTATATAGGAGAAGTATTATAGTAGTTATATTCCTGTACATAGGAGCAGTATTATAGTAGTTATATTCTTGTACATAGGGGCCAGTATTGTAGTAGTTATATTCTTGTACATAGGAGGCATTATAATAGTTGTTATGTTGCTGGCCAGCCAAGACCTGTGCTAGGCTGCTAATATAGCTTGTGTGTTTATACAGCTAGACCTGCCAATAACCCTAATAAAGTTCCTATGTTTGTGTATTAAAGACAAAAGCAGAGTTATTTACAGTGACTTCATGTTTGGATGTCATATAACTGTTATATTTTGTGTTCACATATGCAGAAAAGGAAGTATGCCTTTAAGTTTTATTACATAATGTAAGGTAAGCTCAATGACACAGCAGAAACAACAGAGAGCATAGAGTTATACTGTTGTTGCTGGGCAGGAGTCTTGACCAATCACAGCCAGCCTCACTCACAGCAGGAGTTGTGACCAATCACAGCCAGCCTCACACACAGCATTTGTCGGAAATCTTCCTTGCAGGAGCTGCTAGAATCATTACACCATTGGAGAGGAGGTGAACAGACATTCAATCCACTAAGAGCTGTGTTTTATGGAAGCAGAGAGGCCAAAATAGGTATTTAAAACAGTTATATAATGTTCCTACTGTTAATATAGTGATTAGAACTGTATACTGAACCAGTTATATGTGTGTTTACTTACAGTTCCACCATTTGCAAAATCAAATTCCATATTGCAATCCAAATTGCATGCAACCATACCAGATCATACTCAACCAATCTGCAAATAGTTACTGCTAACTGCAAATTGCAACAAATCTAAGCAAGTAGAACTATTAGTTAAACCTCAGATATACAGTCAGGTCCATAAATATTAGGAAATGGACACAATTCTAACATTTTTGGCTCTATATACCAGCACAATGGATTTGAAATGAAACAAACTAGATGTGCTTTACCCGCAGACTGTCAGTTTTAATTTGAGGGTACATCCAAATCAGGTGAACGGTGCAGGAATTACAGCAGTTGCATCTGTGCCTCCCACTTGTTAAGGGACCAGAAGTAATGGGACAGAATAATAATCATAAATCAAACTTTAACTTTTTAATGCTTGGTTGCAAATCCTTTGCAGTCAATTTCAGCCTGAAGTCTGGAACGCATAGACATCCCCAGACGCTGGTCTCATCCCTGGTGACGCTCTGCCAGGCCTCTACTGCAACTGTCTTCAGTTCCTACTTGTTCTTGGGGCATTTTCCCTTCAGTTTTGTCTTCAGCAAGTGAAGTGCATGCTCAATCGGATTCAGGTCCGGGGATTTACTCGGCCATTGCATAATATTCCACTTCTTTCCCTTACAGTCTTTGGTTGCTTTTGCAGTATGCTTTGGGTCATTGTACATCTGCATTGTGAAGCGCTGTCCAATGAGTTCTGAAGCATTTGGCTGAATATGAGCAGATAATATTGCCCGAAACACTTTAGAATTCATTCTGCTGCTTTTGCAACAGTCACATCATCAATAAATACAAGAGAAGCAGTTCCATTGGCCGCCATACATGCTCACGCCATGACACTACCACCACCAGGCTTCACTGATGAGGTGGTATGCTTAGGATCATGAGCAGTTCCTTTCCTTCTCCATACTCTTCTCTTCCCATCACTCTGGTACAAGTTGATCTCGGTCTCATCTGTCCATAGGATGTTGTTACAGAACTGTGAAGGCTTCTTTAGATGTTGTTTGGCAAACTTTAATCTGGCCTTCCTGTATTCACTCTGTGGTGAACCCTCTGTATTCACTCTGGTGAAGTCTCTTGATTGTTGACTTTGACACACATACACCTACCTCCTGGAGAGTGATCTTGGTCTGGCCAACTGTTGTGAAGGGGGTTTTCTTCACCAGGGAAAGAATTCTTCGCTCATCCACCACAGTTGTTTTCCGTGGTCTTCTGGGTCTTTGGTGTTGCTGAGCTCACCGGTGCGTTCCTTCTTTTTAAGAATGTTCAAACTGTTGTTTTGCCATGCGTAATGTTTTTGCTATCTCTCTGATGGGTTTGTTGTGTTTTTTTCAGCCTAATGATGGCTTCACTGATGGTGACAGCTCTTTGGATCTCATCTTGAGAGTTGACAGCAACAGATTCCAAATGCAAATAGCAGACTGGAAATGACCTCTGGACCTTTTATCTGCTCATTGTAATTGGGATAATGAGGGAATAACACACACCTGGCCATGGAACAGCTGAGAAGACAATTGTCCCATTACTTTTGGTCCCTTAACAAGTGGGAGGCACATATGCAAACTGTTGTAATTCCTGCAACGTTCACCTGATTTGGATGTAAATCCCCTAAAATTAAAGCTGACAGTCTGCAGGTAAAGCTGACAGTCTGCAGGTAAAGCTGACAGTCTGCAGGTAAAGCTGACAGTCTGCAGGTAAAGCTGACAGTCTAAAGATAAAGCACATCTTGTTTGTTTCATTTCAAATCCATTGTGGTGGTGTATAGAGCCACAAATGTTAGAATTGTGTCCATGTCCCAATATTTATGGACCTGGCTGTACCTCTCAGAGAGATCATAAAATACTTAAATAACTTAAAGTGAGAGTACAGATACTAAAGAGAGAACTATATCCACCATTTTATGTTGAATGACAAGATTGAACAGTTGAACCACATATTATGCATAGCGCCATTTTATGAATCTTTATGCAACACGTGTTATGTACATGGACTATCTGCTGCGGAGGCGGCAGTGTTATACGAAGAAAAGTAGAAGTTAATAAAGAAAATATTTCAAGCATTTGGTGTGCTCTTTAAAGGGAGTCTGTCACCACATTTGACCATATTAGACAGATCCTATAGCGTTATATGTGCCACCCAGCAGTTAAAAACGGTACCTTTGTTGCATATAACCGAGTCTTCTTTCTGCCAAAAATGAACTTTGAAGATTGTGTAAACGAGCCCTCTCAAGTGCCCAGGGCGGTGTCTCAATCTTCCGAGCCCAAGACCGGACCTCCCTAACGGCTCATAACCCTGCCCTCCTTGTGCCTGTGCCCGCCCGTTTACTCCCCTCCCCTCGCCTTTTCCATTGCGGCTGCGCGGACAAACTCATAGCTGGCGCATGCGCAATGCGATGCCCGCTCCTGGCAGGGCATCGCAATACCTACTGCGCATGCGCCGGCTACGAATTTGTCCGCGCAGCCGCAATGGAAAAGGCGAGGGGAGGGGAGTAAACGGGCGGGCACAGGCACAAGGAGGGCAGGGTTATGAGCCGTTAGGGAGGTCCGGTCTTGGGCTCGGAAGATTGAGACACCGCCCTGGGCACTTGAGAGGGCTCGTTTACACAATCTTCAAAGTTCATTTTTGGCAGAAAGAAGACTCGGTTATATGCAACAAAGGTACCGTTTTTAACTGCTGGGTGGCACATATAACGCTATAGGATCTGTCTAATATGGTCAAATGTGGTGACAGACTCCCTTTAAATCTACTGTTTCCCTAGAACGGCGCTAGAGGAATTATAGAGTAATAGACAGTCTGGTTAGACTAAAATGACAGATATAAAAATTCTTCTAATGCCATAGCGCAAAAGACACTTCATAGTGCTGCACCTGCCACAGTGGAACTATTACCCTCAAAGGGCAAAGTGATAGTGTTCCTCAACTTGCAAAGTAAAGAGCGCATTAGAGCAGCGGAGTGCCAGCATATACCGCAGCGCAGCAACTGTTCCCTGAGTGAGCAAGCAAAGATACCTCAGTGGAGCTACCATAGAGGCCATAGAACGTGTGCATTAGTCAAACTGCAGCCGACTCTTAAAGTGGCAGACCGGCAAAGACAAAATAGTCAGAGAAAGAGCGCCAACCGTCCTGCAAACCCTAGAGAGAGAAAGAGACGCATGGTGGGAGGCCAAAGTCCAGAGCTAGAATGCCTCAACCGCTATCCATGAAAAGACCACATTCTGCCGCCAGCTACTTTCCAGCCACTAGGCCCAAAGCCTGCAGCAGCGTATCCAAGCCAGCGCATCACAAGTGTTCACAGAGCATCACAATTCTGCAGAGTATCGCAAGTCTGCACAGAGTATAGCAAGTCTGCTCAGAGCATCGCAAGTCATCATAGAGCATTGCAATTTATCGCAGAGCATCGCAAGTCAGTGCAGAGCATTGCATCATCAAGAAAAGACACATCTCCTTTAAGACAGACATTTGTTCCTGCTCTTCAGAATAAGGTCAGAGCTTTCTTTATTACTTATAATTGCACATAGATTTTGGTATAAAGTCAAATTTTTGTGTTAAGGATTAAGGAATAAAAGACAAAGAACAGTTTCTAATACATGGACTCTATTGCATTTAAAGTGAAAGTCATTAATTGCCTGCATTTATTGCTGTTACATTTAAAGTGAAATTCATTTATTTCTGCATTTGTGAATATTGCATTTAAAGTGAAAGGCATTTTATTATTGTATTGATTGCTATAGCATTTGAAGTAAAATGTCTGAGCCTAGTATTACCATGCCACCACTATTAGAGGATACAAAGATAGATAGAGTAGAGGGGGAAGAGCAAGGAAACCTGTCTGAGGTAGAAGAGTCTGATGGAGCATTAGTCTTGCCTCAAACAAATATAGCCCAAACAGATGAATTACGTGCAAGAAAATCGACCTCAAAGATGCGGGAAAATTTGGAGCAAGAAGCAGTATTAAAAGAGAAAAAGTTTGCCTGGATGTATGATTGGTGAAAATCATACATTAAAGACATTCGTAGAAAGCTAAAGCAAAAAAGTATAAAAAGGAACTTGAGTGATATGGTAGAGACGGTAGAAGATTCTGAATCAGAACTTATGGCAGCATATGTCTACCTGCAGTCATTTACAACACTTTTCCAGGATATTGTAAGGAACATGGACACATGTACTGCGGTCACTAAAGATTTGGTAAAGGTCATGAGAGAACTATCATCTGCAGAAAACTATGATGAAGTTAAAGCAAGAAGTAGAATGAATGAGCTTTTTATGAAAGACTATGCTAGGTCCTTAGGCGGAACCACAATCTCAAGTGTGACTTCCTTTGCTAGCAGAAGTGCCACCCACATATCAGAGTCCTCAAATACTTCAGCTAAAAGAAAGGAATTAGCTGAACAACTTGCTGTCAAGAGAGCAGAAATTAAAATAGAAACTGCCATCGAGGCGCAGCGCTGTAAAATGGAGGCACAGTGCTGTAAAATGGAGGCACAGTGCTGTAAAATGGAGGCACAGCGCCAACTGATGGCTGAAAAGGAATCTGAAAAGGATGCACAACACCATCAGATGGAAGCTGAAATGAAAGCACAGCGCCAACAGATGAAAAGTCTGGAAAGACAGAAAGAATTTAAGATCATAGAAGCCAGACTCCGAGTACACAAGGAGGATATGAGTCAGAGTAGTCATAGGTTCAAATCTGTACTAAGTGAAGAGGCAGACACCTACTTTCCTACATACTCCCAGGAGAATGGAAGGAAATATCCAGCACTTAGTGAGGAAATAAGTCCTTATCCTTCCATCCTTGCACAGAGTGACAAAGAGAGGCCTAGTCCAGTGTTAGAAAAAAAGGTGTTGTGAACTTACCTTCTATCTCTAACGGAAAAAAATGAAGAAGGGGACTCTTCTATTTCCGAACTAAGTGAGAAAATAGCACTGGATGATTCTATTCCTTGATGTCACTGCAACGGTAAGGAGAAAGTTACAACCATTGTCCCACCAAGACAACAGAGAAAAGTCCTTGCTAGACTTCCCGTTCCGGAACCTACTGTATTTTCAAGAGATGTACTGACGTTCATAGAGTGGAAGGCAAGTTTTGAGATGATCTTTGAGCATCATTGTTTCAGTCCAGTTGACAAGTTATTCTACCTTCAGAGATATGTTGGTGGAGAAGCCAAGGAAGTTCTTAAGATAACTTCTATAAAATATGAAAAAGACTACAAGCAAACTTGGGAAAATTGAATGCATGATATGGTCATCCTTTCTTAGTACAAAAAGTTGAATAACTGGCCTAAAATATGTCCTATAACACTTAAAACTCAAAAATTATGGTGATTTCCTGCAAGCATGCAGCAATGCCATTCCAAATGTTCAAGGACTTAAAGTACTAAACGGCTATCTAGAAAACCACAGGATACTAACTAAACTACCTGAAGAAGTGGCTTCTAGATTGAATCGCTATGTGACTAAACAGTTAAATCTAGGTAAGAACTTTCCAAGTTTTAAAGAGTTCTCTGAGTTTGTCAATGAGGAAGCACTGATAGCATGTAATCCAGTAACAGCATCTTACATCTTAAAATCCTTAGAAGAAAGGCCTGCAAGAGAAATAAGACATGCAAGAGCAACTAGCTTTGCAACCAACACAGCAGCTAAAGGTCCAGATACCTAGGAGAGCAAGTCCAATGTCACTACTGAGATCAGTAGAGAGACAGAACCGACAAATCTTCAGACTACCTTCAAATGTATGTTCTGTGGAGAGAACCACTCCATACATAAGTGCCAACAATTAAAGGAGAAGCCCCCAGATGAAAAGAAGAGGTTTGTACTTGAGAAGCAACTGTGTTTAAGATGTTTAAGAAAAGGCCATGTTACTAAGGAGTGTAAGAAAAAGGACATATGCAGTGTTTTAAAAAGACACCATCCTACACCAATACATGAACGTCCAAAGAAGGATAAGTCCTCAATACCTAAAGATATTGAGAAAGGAAAGAAAGTATTATTATTCTCTTGCAGAGTGAGGGAAGGAGAAAGCAATGACACATCAATGGTTGTACCAGTGTGCATTTCAAATCCTAAAAGGAGGAACAAGAAGGTATACACCTATGTGCAGTAAGCCGGATTGGACTAATGCACACTGGCGCAATAATAATCGCTGACTGGGTCAGGTGTAGGTATAGTTAATAGTTTTTGTTTGTGACGCCAATTGCAATGTGCGCAGGTTACAGTCTCAGGGCCCTTTAAGGTGTTGCAACTCACGTACCAGGTGAGGAATGCCAGAGTGGGAGTTATGTCTCTGTGTAGCAGTAGTGCTAGTGTCAACGGTGTCTCCTACCTTTGTACGGCTGGACTCCTGGATCCTGGCTCACTTGCAATTGCAATAAAATGAGTGTTGCTAGTAGGAGTAATTGAGGAACTTGGTAGCAATAAATGAGACCCAAACTTGAAATATAGTTCAACTTGTCTTTACTTGAGGCAGCATTAATCCACATGAGATACAGCAATAGTCTTGGGTCCCAGCAGGTATTGGCAATGTATGGCAGGGATCAATATCTCTTATCTGCTTCTTATCATATGCCTGGAGAATATGGCAGGTATCTATCTTCTGCTCTGTCTATCTTCTAGAACTAGAACGTCCTCTTCTCCCCATCAGACAGGACATAGGACCGGCCCACTTTTTCTCACGGGGGCGTCTAAACTGGAATGTACTATTCCAGTTTAGAAACACTAAACTGACACTAGGTTCCTGGTCACACATTGCTGCCTCCTGCTGGTGTACATAGAAAACTACAGCAAATGTATATAACAAGCTCCAAAAAATTATATAATAACAATGAATTATACAGACTGACAATACACATACACTTAACATGCTGTAGCAGGGTAAAAGAGTTTAGTAACATAACTCTGGGATGTTACATAAGTGCTACTTGATGCCCAGAGTGATGTCACCTTCATTAATCCAAAAATCTGCAAGAAATTACAAGTGGCTACAGAATCAGTGAAGCTCAAACTCACTACAATGATGGGGGGAGACACATTGGTGAACAGTCAAAGTGTCAATGGACTGAGAGTTAGAGGACTTCATTCAAACTGCACATTAGATCTATCTCCAGCTTATACAAAAGACGATATACCTCTAGATGGAGATCGTATACCTACCTGTGAAACAACCAATGAATAGAAGCACCTATCTGTCATATCTCATGAAATGTCCCCGCTGAAGGAGTTTGGTGTTGGACTGTTTATAGGCTACCATTGTCCCAGAGCCTTGGTACCATGAAAGGTAATCACAGGAGGAAAGGGCAAACCCTACGCTGTTCAAACTAATCTAGGATGGGGTGTTGTTGGAGGAAAACAGCAGATTGCAAACTCAAAACAGGTGACAGGAATGTGTCATCGAATATCTGTCCAAGAGTTAGCTACTGTAAGTCCAGCAAATCAAGAGCCTTGAATCCGACTTTGCAGACATAAGTTCTAAAGAAAAGAGTGTATCCCAAGAAGACATAAAGTTTGTACACACTCTAGAAGAAAGTATTCAGCAGAATCATCAAGGCCATCTTGAAATTCCCTTACCTTTAGAGAGAGACCTCGTTTGCCAAATAACTGAAATCTTGCCCAAGCAAGAATTAAATGTTTGGAGAGAAGGATGGGAAGAGATCCCAAACTCAAGAAGGATTATTTGAAATTCATAGAAGGCATCCTCGAAGAATGACATGCAGAGAAAGTTAATAATCAACCTAAAGAAGGGTAAGTGTGGTATATCCCACATCAAAGTGTTTACCACTCAAAGAAACCAGATAAGGTTAGATTGATGTTTGATTGCTCAGCAAAGTATGATGGTGTTGCATTGAATTATCATCTACTAAAAGGAGCAGATCTTACAAACACTCTGCCTGGAGTACTCTGTAGATTCAGAAAGTATCCCGTAGCAGTCATGTGTGACGTTGAAAAGATGTTCCACCAGTTTTATGTGAAGAATGAAGATAGAGACTTCATGAGATTTCTATGGTGGGAGGATGGAGATACAGATACAGAGCCAGCAGAATATAGAATGAAAGTACACTTGTTTGGTGCAGCGTCGTCGCCAGGTTGCACCAATTATGGTATGAAGTACCTGGCCAATCAGAATGAAAAGGATTGCCCATCAGCAACACATTTTCTGAAGAAAAACTTTTATGTAGATGATGGTCTCATAAGTCTAGAGTCCGCTGAATCTGCAATCAAACAAGTGAAAGAAAGCCAAGAGTTATGCGCAAGAGGAAATCTGCGCCTTCATAAATTCATCTCAAACAACAGAGAGATACTGGAATCCATCAGTGACTCTGAACATGCAGTAACAGTGAAGAATGTAGATCTCAATTATGATCATCTTCCAGTTCAAAAATTACTTGGATTGGGATGGGATGTAGAGAATGACAAGTTCTTCTTGGAAGTATCTATTGAAGAGAAAGTTGCAACTAGACGAACCATTCTTTCCGCAGTGGCTTCAATATATGATCCATTAGGATTCCTGAATCCTCAGAGCCAAAGAAATAGTACAAGAATTATGCTGACAGAAGTTGGGATGGGACGAGCCCATACCTGAAAATTTGAGGCCAAGGTGGGAGAGTTGGATAAGAGACTTGAAAATGTTGAGAGAATGTTCAAGTCCTACCACTAAGAACATAGAATTATAGGTAATTTTGGTGGGAGTGTAGCTGGCCAGCTAAGACCTGTCCTAGGTTGTTAGTATAGCTTGTGTGTTTATACAGCTAAACCTGCCAATAACCTTAATACAGTTCCTATGTTTATGTGTTAAAGACAAAAGCAGAGTTATTTACTTTGACACCATGTTTAGATGTCATAAAACTGTTATTTTTTGTGTTCACAGAAGCAGGAAAGATAATATGCCTTTAAGAATCAATATATAATGTAAGGTAAGCTCAATGACACAGCAGAAACAACAGAAAGCATAAAGTTAAACTGTTGTTGCTGGGCAGGAGTCTTGACCAATTATAGCCAGCCTCACACATAGCAGGAGTTTTGACCAATCACAGCCAGCCTCACACACAGCTTGTGTGGGAAATCCACCTAGCAGGAGCTGCTAGAATCATTACACCAGAGGAAAGAAGCCGAACAGACATTCACTCCACTAAGAGCTGTGTTTTATGGAAGCAGAGAGGCCAAAACAGGTATTTAGAACAGTTATATAATGTTCATATTGTTAATATAGTGATTAGAACTGTATACTGAAACAGTTATATGTGTGTTTACTTACAGTTTCACCAATTGCAAATTCAAATTCCATATTGCAATCCAAATTGCATACAACCATACCAGATCATACTCAACCAATCTACAAATAGTTAATGCTAACTGCATACTGCAAATTGCGACCAAATTCAGCAAGTGAACCATTAGTTAGACCTCAGATATACCTCTCAGTGAGATCATAACGTGCTTAAATAACTTAACGTGAGAGTACAGATACTGAAGAGAGAAATATATCCACAATTTTATGTTGAATGACAAGGTTGATCAGTTGAACCACTATCTTATGCATAGCTCCATTTTGTGATACTTTATTCAACACGTGTTATGTACGCGGACTATCTGCTGCGGAGGCGGCAGTGTTATATATGAAGAAAAGTTGAAGTTAATAAAGAAGTTATTTCAAGCATTCGGTGTGCTCTTTAAACCTACTGTTTCCATAGAACGGCGCTAGAGAAATTACAGAGTAATAGACAGCCTGGCTAGACTAACAGTCAGAGATATCAGCATTCTTCTAATGCCACAGTGCAAAAGGCACTTCATAGCGCTGCGCCTGCCACACGTTATATTATTGTATATAGGAGCTGTATTAGAATGTAGAAAGCTATAAGTTATAGTAGACATTATTGCAGTATTCTATATCACTTTTTGTGATCATGTGACATGAAGATATCTACAGCAGAGACTTACCAGGCTTCCCGTGTATCGTCTTATTTGTGTGCCTGTTCTTTAAGAAGCATACTTATCTCTCCTATCAGTAATGCTGCAGAAATACTGCTTTTATGGGCTGTAAGTCTTCATCCACACTGTAGGATTTGTCTAATGATTGTTCTCCTCCTATATGTGTTTGGTGCTGGTAAGTAGCCGCACACGTTTCCCCTCCACACATTTATAAATGAATGTCACTTTGTCTCTCGGGTCATCGTCCTGCACAACGACAACAAACGGCAACAAAATATCATCTGAAAAATGTAATACATGGGGAGGTGTAAATATTAATGAGCGCCCGACGCTCGCTGCTCCTGCGGCATTCAGAAGGGAGTCGCATCGTAGACGTGGAGAGCGAGAGGCAATATTTTGCCACCGAAGAAGAAAAAAATATCCAGTGAACTTTAGAAATGTCAGCGGCAATGTGCTAGAGACTATTCTTTACGCTTTTACACAATCCCTTTGAAGCACATGAATGAGATCCTCATTTTGCAGGTTGGATCTGCACATTCATGGTGTTGTTGCTTTATTAGTTTTTAAAGCTTCTGATTAAATTCTGGTTACCTCTAGATCTGCACCCACATGTCTATTGTTTCATCATGCCGTTTAGACTATTCACATCCAGTGCTGCATTTACACTTCTTCTGTTAACTCTTGCTTTAAAAACCATTTACATCCAGAGCTGCATTTACACTTCTTCTGTTAACTCTTGCTTTAAAAACCATTTACATCCAGAGCTGCATTTATAAATGCATTCGGAATTCAGACTTTACATCTTGACTTTTGTTCAGAGCTGCCCTTTTTATCCAGGTTCTTCCATTACTTTACATCTTGTTCTTCAGTTACCTTTAATGCTGTATATAAATTGATGCAATTACATTGAATGCTATACTCCAGTCAAAGAGCTGCATTTAAATTTCACCACTAACGCATGGCTGTTTTTAAGAGGTGATAAATTACTCCAGGCAAATAATTACAAAATGATTTGCCTAGGGCTCCTATTTCCAAAACACCCTTTAGGAGCAATCTGATTTCTAATGTAAAATTGCTCTCTTTGCTTCCCTAGAACACCAGAGGATGTACAACGAACCCTTGCCACCCTTGGTCCACCATTATACTTGACATGCCACTCACAGTGATTTCACACCCAGCGGTCAGATGCCCTCATCCTCCGTTGTAGGTAGAATTGTGCTCTAAGACTAATATAGGAGTATTTTTGCATAATAAATTACCTCCAAAGTGTTCATGTCCTGCACATCCCCTTTTGATCTCTCCTTCATTCTATGCAAATTAACGGAAAGTGTTGGCTGAACTGTCCAGTATCTTGAAGAGTTCTGTGACCTTAGGCCTTATCCCGCCTGGATTCCTTTGATTGATATGTCAGATGCAATGGGAAATGCAGTAAAAGCAGCCTCGTCTGTGCATCCGTCCCACATCCCTCCTGTGCATGCGCTGGCTCAGATCTTGCTGTAATAAGAGTTCATTTACATTGGCAGATGACTGGGTCCATCATTGGGAGTGAATGTTCGTATGAACACCTATTTTTTTCTAACTGACTTGGGCAACTGTTTGCCGGCTGATCCGATTAATAATGATTCGTTAATAGTTAAAAATTTTAATTGCGAATATCGCCACTTCGAGAATTTGCTAAGATTTAGAATATAGTGCTCTATCTTCGTATTTGCAAATGTTCTAAATTATTTTCCATCTAAACCCATAATCCCTCCCTGCTTCTTGCTTGTGGGCTGTAATGTCTTTGTCACAGCTTAGCAACATCCCTAGCGACCAATAGGAAAGTTGCCGACCCCTTACTATAGAAGAACCTCCCCAGCAGCCATTTTCTTCAGTTTTTTGCAGATCTGAGAGAGAGAGCAGTGACATTGCTGAGCTCTGTGCTTTCATCTGGATCCTATTCCTTATCCAATTATATTAGATAATTAGTTAGCTTATATATATAATACAGATAGTCAGTGTAGGTTATATCCTGATACAGTGTAGCCGATTCAGTGCAGGGTGTTAGGTAGTGTGATAGGGATTACTGTTTCTCTACTGTCCATACATACATGCTACAGACATAGTGCTGTGATGTCATAACAATACTTAGTGCACCAATCAGTAATATCTACTCAGACCTGATAAAATGTGAAGTCACACGTATTGCGTCAAAATATGTGCATCATTAATTGCAAATATATTGGAGCGCTCTATTTGCATATAAAGCTATTGTAGTGTTCTGCCGTGCCGACCAGTTTTCTCCAGTCTCAGGAAACTTCTAGCAGCTTGGAAAATGTAGCCAAAGTGACCTACGCCTGTATTGTGCGCACAATACACGCATATTACATTGCCAATTTTCACAATCAAAAATATAATCGCAAATTCTTGAATATTTGACAAATATTCTCCAAAATATTCGCTAAATATTGAAAATTTCAATATTGCCCCTGCCGATCATCACTATTCGTTAATACAGCTGATTTTTTTTTTTCCCTTGGCAACGCATCGTTCTGTGCAGTGACGATCATTCATCCCCATGCAGCAGCCATGTTTGCTGCTTCTAAATGTAACTAGTGAGCATGCAATGATCAGGAATAAAAGTCCTTATGAATGCCCGGTGTATTGGAGATCTGCCACATGTGCAATGCAGATCTGGATCCAATGCACAGACCAGCTGCTTCCGCTGTGCATGCGCTAGTTCATCAGCTTATGACATGGGAGAGACTCGTACATCCTCTACTCTCCTACTTCAGGTGTTCATCAAACAGATGATCATCATTCTGCAATAACTGTAGACAATCAGTGTGAAAACAATCTTCGAGTTATTAAAGGTTCCGCTGCTCATCCTCTGCTGCGACAGTCATCACCAGGAACACAAAACTATATGAAATAATCCTCAATATCATTACCTGGAGCACAATATTTCCTGATAATGCGGCTCATCTCTTATGGCGTCTCATCTGTAGAGGCATCATTCCGGGATGCAGTGCGTCTCTGTCACGTCCAAGCACGACAATCAATGACAATTATGTCTTAATGAACATGTAATGATGGTGAGATCTATTGAGGAGTCAACCAATAAATCACCTGTTATTGCCACCATTAGGGAGTCTTGTCACCGCTCCACGCTCTGATCCTCTTTATTATATCTATCGCTGATGTCAATACAAACAGGTACTTAAAATTCACCATCTTATATTAAATACATGACTCGGCTTCAAGGAAGAACTCAGCTAAAGTAATGCTGCCAAGTATTGAAGGATTGTGGGGGTAATTGAAGGAAAACTCCACCTAGGAGCAAAGATGCAACAGTCTGATACATTGTTATAAAAGCAGAGGTTGTATCTTATGTATAAAGTTTTCAGATATTCAGGAAAGTCCACAGTCCAGCTCACAAGAAGAAACTCCAAGTAAGAAGTGAAATTGTACCCCTATTGACTAAAACAAATCCTGTTCCAAGAAATATTTGTTGGAATGAAGCTTTCTATTCTGCTACCAATAAACATAAGAGAAGTCTCTGATGAGTATGAGTGTCAATCTTTTGTATAGGCAGTGGAAGATAGGGAACTTGTTATAACTATTGCCCTAGCAACACCAGTTGCATGTAGAATTCCAGTGAGGAAGATGCAATGGATAAGCCTTTAGGTAATTTATTGAATGTACCTGGAGAAATGACAATAAAGTTCAAAGAAAAATCCTCTCTTCAGCTTTGTGAACCATGTCTAAAAACAGGAAAGGACTGAAGGGCACAGGATGTGATCTCACAGAGAGGGAGGAGTTACAGGATAAATAATGTGGAAATTACAGCATAGATAAGTTCTTAAAACCAAATATAATGGCCACTAGATGGTTGCAAAGTATAGTGGATAACAATTATAGCAGAATACCATAATGAATTTGAGTTGAATTCTAGCTGAGATAGCACACTTTCTCTGTGTGAATGTAATGAAAATATACTGTATATAAGTGATTACAATATTAAAGAAAAGAAGAAGTTTATTGGGCAAAACTGTACAGCTGTCAGGCGGCTCTAGGACCCTGCTGGGCATCTATATTCTGAGTACAAGATGAGATACAGACTCTAGCCTGGATACAAGATGAGATATGGCCTCTAGCCTGGATACAAGAGGAGATTTGGCCACTAGCCTGGATACAAGATGACATACAGCTACTAGCCTGGATACAAAATGAATCACTGACTCTAGTCTGGATAGAAGATTAGATATGGCCTCAGTATTGTTTTTAGTCTGTAGCAGTCCAGGTTTCTCGTTCACGACTCCACTACAAAGGAGACATTTACTGTCTGTCTATGGCTGGACATGTAATGGGCACAAATCCACCAAGTTTCCTTCTGCTAATTGCTTGGAAATGGTCAGGGTAGTGTTAGGGGTGTAATGATGGGACCACGTGTGTCTGAATGGTAGACGACAAAACTGTGGGGGCTGCTTGTGCTTGTCAGCAGATCAAACAATCCTACTGGTGTCTGGGACATCTGGAGCCTGTTCGCTATGTACAGTACAGACCAAAAGTTTGGACACACCTTCGCATTCAAAGAGTTTTCTTTATTTTCATGACTATGAAAATTGTAGATTCACACTGAAGGCATCAAAACTATAAATTAACACATGTGGAATTATATACATAACAAAAACGTGTGAAACAACTGAAAATATGTCCTATTCTAGGTTCTTCAAAGTAGCCACCTTTTGCTTTGATTACTGCTTTGCACACTCTTGGCATTCTCTTGATGAGCTTCAAGAGGTAGTCACCTGAAATGGTCTTCCAACAGTCTTGAAGGAGTTCCCAGAGATGCTTAGCACTTGTTGGCCCTTTTGCCTTCACTCTGCAGTCCAGCTCACCCCAAACCATCTCGATTGGGTTCAGGTCCGGTGACTGTGGAGGCCAGGTCATCTGGCGCAGCACCCCATCACTCTCCTTCATTGTCAAATAGCCCTTACACAGCCTGGAGGTGTGTTTGGGGTCATTGTCCTGTTGAAAAATAAATGATGGTCCAACTAAACGCAAACCGGATGGAATAGCATGCCGCTGCAAGATGCTGTGGTAGCCATGCTGGTTCAGTATGCCTTCAATTTTGAATAAATCCCCAACAGTGTCCCCAGCAAAGCACCCCCACACCATCACACCTCCTCCTCCATGCTTCACGGTGGGAACCAGGCATGAAGAGTCCATCCGTTCACCTTTTCTGCGTCGCACAAAGACACGGTGGTTGGAACCAAAGATCCCAAATTTGGACTCATCAGACCAAAGCACAGATTTCCACTGGTCTAATGTCCATTCTTTGTGTTCTTTAGCCCAAACAAGTTTCTTCTGCTTGTTGCCTGTCCTTAGCAGTGGTTTCCTAGCAGATATTCTACCATGAAGGCCTGATTCACACAGTCTCCTCTTAACAGATGTTCTAGAGATGTGTCTGCTGCTAGAACTCTGGGTGGCATTGACCTGGTCTCTAATCTGAGATGCTGTTAACCTGCGATTTCTGAGGCTGGTGACTCGGATGAACTTATCCTCCGCAGCAGAGGTGACTCTTGGTCTTCCTTTCCTGGGGCGCTCCGCATGTGAGCCAGTTTCTTTGTAGCGCTTGATGGTTTTTGTGACTGCACTTGGGGACACTTTCAAAGTTTTCCCAATTTTTCGGACTGACTGACCTTCATTTCTTAAAGTAATGATGGCCACTCGTTTTTCTTTACTTAGCTGCTTTTTTCTTGCCATAATACAAATTCTAACAGTCTATTCAGTAGGACTATCAGCTGTGTATCCACCTGACTTCTCCACAACACAACTGATGGTCCCAACCCCATTTATAAGGCAAGAAATCCCACTTATTAAACCTGACAGGGCACACCTGTGAAGTGAAGACCATTTCAGGTGACTACCTCTTGAAGCTCATCAAGAGAATGCCAAGAGTGTGCAAAGCAGTAATCAAAGCAAAAGGTGGCTACTTTGAAGAACCTAGAATATGACATATTTTCAGTTGTTTTACACTTTTTTGTTATGTATATAATTCCACATGTGTTAATTCATAGTTTTGATGCCTTCAGTGTGAATCTACAATTTTCATAGTCCTGAAAATAAAGAAAACTCTTTAAATGAGAAGGTGTGTCCAAACTTTTGGTCTGTACTGTATGCATATCCTCACATAACCAGTTCTCCCATCACCTTATAACAAAATGGCTTAGATGGTGGGCAACTCATCAAAATGTCCATTCTGCTTCTCTCTGTCCCACGATCCGACCCCTTCTCAAAGCCTATCAACTGGGCAAAATGTTTTCCAGTATGTCGTAGAGGCATGACTAGCAGTCACAAATCTCTCTCTTCAAGATGTACACTACCCAAAAGTAGCCTCTGAGAGTCTTTTTTATAGGGCAGCAGGCAAGGCACTTTTACACCCTCTTGTGGCAAGACCCACTATTTAATAAGGCCAGACCTGTAATTATTTACATATCTGCCGAAGACATACAGCAACTGCAGCAATCCGACATTCCTACCTGGGGGCGGTATTCTTTTTGTCAATGAGTCTATATTCCTGACAAATGAAATGTATCTGATGTAACAGCCGGTCACTCATCTCCATACACCTACAGAGACTCCCCTTTTGTCTCCACATCAGGCAGTTCAGTACTCTTTATCCAGAACAGGCTGCATGTGAGATATCAGACCCCTATCAAAGTCGCTGCACCTTCTGTCAGGGTTGTGTGATGCCCCTGTAGACCACTTTTGACCTTACTTGACTCTTTCAAACAGAATTGTGCTAATTGGACAAGTTAGGATGCAGAGAGAATGCAGTCTAGAACTGAGGTAGAGTAGGGATGTCCACATGACAGCCCACGTGTACCATGCAGCACTGCCATTCATACATTTCAGTGGAGGGTGCAGGCTGGGGGGCAGCTATAAATTATGGTAATGCCTACACTTTTTTAACGACTGCTTTAATGGAAAAAAATTTATTAAAAAAATACATTAATGAAAAATAACTGGAGATTTATTATATTATGCAAAAAATGAATAATAAAAAGAGAAACCAGACCGGTCTGATCAGAATGAATAATATTCAACGTGCCATCGCCCGCTCATCGCTTAATTATCTGCCACAGAATCTGATTTTTTGCATGTGCTGGAGAGCGTCTGCCATATGTGATCTCACAGGCTTATTAAATCCATGGCGGCTGATCCGTGGTCCTGTGACGGTGATCCATTGCATCCTATGCTGAGACGTGCAGAACGGATGAAGTGAAGTTATTTATTTACCTTTTGTATCAATCTAAGGCAGTGGTTCTCAACCTTTCTAAAGCCGTGACCCCTTAATACAGTTCCTCATGTTGTGGTGACCCCCAACCATTACATTTTTTTCCTTGCTACTTCATAACTAATTTTGCTACTGTTATGAATTGTAATGTAAATATCTGATATGCAGGATGTATGCCAGTCTATTACAAGGTGTTAGGTAGTTCTGTAATTGGCGCTGTGTTGTGGGGGATCTGTGGAGGGCGCTGTGTTGTGGGGGATCTGTGGAGGACGCTGTTATATGGGGGATCTGTGGAGGACGCTGTTATATGGGGGATCTGTGGAGGACGCTGTTACATGGGGGATCTGTGGAGGACGCTGTTATGGGGGATCTGTGGAGGACGCTGTGTTGTGTGGGATCTGTGGAGGGCGCTGTGTTGTGGGGGATCTGTGGAGGACGCTGTTATGGGGGATCTGTGGAGGACGCTGTTATGGGGGATCTGTGGAGGACGCTGTTATGGGGGATCTGTGGAGGACGCTGTGTTGTGTGGGATCTGTGGAGGGCGCTGTGTTGTGGGGGATCTGTGGAGGACGCTGTTATGGGGGATCTGTGGAGGACGCTGTTATGGGGGATCTGTGGAGGACGCTGTTATATGGGGGATCTGTGGAGGACGCTGTTATGGGGGATCTGTGGAGGACGCTGTTATATGGGGGATCTGTGGAGGACGCTGTTATGGGGGATCTGTGGAGGACGCTGTTATATGGGGGATCTGTGGAGGACGCTGTTATGGGGGATCTGTGGAGGACGCTGTTATATGGGGGATCTGTGGAGGACGCTGTTATGGGGGATCTGTGGAGGGCGCTGTTATGGGGGGATCTGTGGAGGACGCTGTTATGGGGGATCTGTGGAGGACGCTGTTATATGGGGGATCTGTGGAGGATGCTGTTATATGGGGGATCTGTGGAGGACGCTGTTATATGGGGGATCTGTGGAGGACGCTGTTATATGGGGGATCTGTGGAGGACGCTGTTATATGGGGGATCTGTGGAGGACGCTGTTATATGGGGGATCTGTGGAGGACGCTGTTATGGGGGATCTGTGGAGGACGCTGTTATATGGGGGATCTGTGGAGGACGCTGTTATGGGGGATCTGTGGAGGACGCTGTTATGGGGGTTTCTGTGGAGGCCGCTGTTATGGGGGATCTGTGGAGGGCGCTGTTATGGGGGTTTCTGTGGAGGCCGCTGTTATGGGGGATCTGTGGAGGACGCTGTTATGGGGGATCTGTGGAGGCCGCTGTTATGGGTGATCTGTGGAGGACGCTGTTATGGGGGATCTGTGGAGGACGCTGTTATGGGGGATCTGTGGAGGACGCTGTTATGGGGGATCTGTGGAGAACGCTGTTATGGGGGATCTGTGGAGGACAGTGTTATGGGGGATCTGTGGAGGACACTTATGGGGGATCTGTGGATGGCACTGTTATGGGGTGGATCTGTGGAGGACGCTGTTATGGGGGATCTGTGGAGGACGCTGTTATGGGGGATCTGTGGAGGGCGCTGTTATGGGGGATCTGTGGAGGGCGCTGTTATGGGGGATCTGTGGAGGACGCTGTTATGGGGGATCTGTGGAGAACGCTGTTATGGGGGATCTGTGGAGGACAGTGTTATGGGGGATCTGTGGAGGACACTTATGGGGGACCTGTGGATGGCACTGTTATGGGGGATCTGTGGATGGCACTGTTATGGGGTGGATCTGTGGAGTACGCTGTTATAGTAGATGTGTGCTATGACACATAGGGCCATGAGGGGGGCCAGCATAAGACATATAGCATCTTATGCTGGTTCCCCTCATGGCCCTATGTGTCCCCTCATGTGTCCTAAACTGCGCACATAACTGTCTTTGCGTGTAAAGTATGTTACTCCTGTGTGAAACAATCTCTCTCCTATTTGTAGCGTTATACTACCCTACCTCGTGATATTTCCCTACCTCCTGACTTCCCGTCGCACTGCTAATGACGTGAGGAGGCGTTCCTGAGTTTTGACGATCTGCGCATGCGTAAACCGACAGTTTATGGAAAATCTCAGCGGAGTTCAGCTTTACACCGGGACACTGCGCATGCGCAGAAGAGCCTTAGTAGGGAAACATTACGGCCCAGTGCGCAAGCGCGACTAACTCCGGCCGGCGCATGCGCAGTGTCCCGGTGTGAAGCTGAACTCCGCTGAGATTTTCCATAAACTGTCGGTTTACGCATGCGCAGATCGTCAAAACTCAGGAACGCCTCCTCACGTCATTAGCAGTGCGACGGAAAGTCAGGAGGTAGGGAAATATCACGAAGTAGGGTAATGTAACGCTACAATCGTGCAGCCCTAATAGGAAGCCTCAGGCGACCCCCCGGAAAGGGCCGATCGACCCCCAAAGGGGTCGCGACCCCTAGGTTGAGAACCGCTGATCTAAGGGCTTGTTCACACGACCGTATATATTTTGCAGTCCGCAAAAAACGGATCTTCAAAAAATACGGATGACGTCCGTGTGCATTCCGTATTTTGCAGAACGGAACAGCTGGCCCCTAATAGAACAGAACTGTCCTTGTCCGTAATGCGGACAATAATAGGACATATTTTTTTTGCAGAACTGAAATACGGACATATGGAAACGGAATGCACACAGAGTACCTTCCGTTTTATTGCAGACCCATTGAACGGAACGGCCACGGAAAGAAAATAAGTTTGTGTGCATGAGCCCTAAGGCCTCATGCACACGACCGTGCCGTTTTTTGCGGTCCGCAAACTGCGGATCCACAAAAAACTGAAGCCGCCCGTGTGCTTTCTGCAATTTGTGGAACGGAACGGGCGGACAAGAATAGGACATGCTATATTTTTTTGCGGGGCCACGAAACGGTGCAACAGATGCAGACAGCACACGGAGTGCTGTCCGTATCTTTTGCGGCCCCATTGATGTGAATGGGTCCGCATCTGAGCCGCAAAAATGGCAGCTCGGATGCAGACCAAAACAACGGTTGTGTGCATGAGGCCTAAGGCTGAGGTTACATCACCGTTTAGCTTTCCATTCTTCTGATCTGTCAGAAGAAGAGAGAAAACTGATCCTTAGAAAAAAACGGATCCTGTTGTATCAGTTATACATAGGATTGCTTAAGATCCGTTTTTTTTTTAAAGGATCCTGTAAAAAAAAACAAAAAAAAAAGGATCCTGTTGCATCAGCTGTCATCCATTTGAGCGATTTCCGTCGTTTTCTATCTATGTTCACTTTATGCATCAGGGTCCCCGACAGGGTCAGGAGGGTGAGGTCATGGATGTGTCATCAGCGCCGCCATGTTGGTACAATCATCAGATCAGAGTCCGGAGCAGCGTCAGACGCACAACATCACTCTTCTGTCCTACTAGTCTGTTACAATGTATCAGTGCAGGTGAAATGTATCATTTTATAATTTACAATTGTCTAGACTGGATACAAAGCAAACCCTCAGCTGTGAGAGGTATTAAAGTAAGTATTCTAGTAACAAGTATTCTATTCTAGTATACTAGTATTCTAGTGAGTATTCTTAGTATTATAGTAACAACAGGTAATTCCCAATCCACAGGATAGGAGATAAGTGCCTGATGGGTGGGAGTCCGACCACTGCGACCCTCACTGATGACGAGAACGGAGGTCCTCTGCTTCCTGACATAAATGGAGGATGCGCACTGCCGTAAAGAGTTAGAATCGAGTGAGTAGGACTGAGCAACACTCCTTTCAAATGGGGGGCACGGGACCCGTTTTCTTCTGATTGCTGGTAGTCCCCCCACTAATCTGTTCTCACATATCCACTCAAGAGTGAGTACCTTGTTATAACAATGTCCACATTCACTGACAGCAAGCTGAGGTCTTGAAAACAGTTATAAAGGGAACACAAAGAAAATAAGAAAGCTGTGGAACAATTCTGACCCCTTATACATGGGACGGGATGGGTCCTTTCATGCCTATAGGACTATGCTCTATAGGGGGCAGCACCTTCTGCCCTGTCGTCTGTGTGTCTGGTCCTCGCTGCCAATCTCTCGGCTAATTGCACATCTGACATTTAATGCAAATATTGGACATTGATACGATTCTGTTCAGGTATAATAGACTCCGGGCCCGTTCCCTTCTTCCTGGTGTGCGAGAGAATAGCAGCTTATCATAAACTCCAGCTCTGGATGTCGACCTGTGTTATCCTGTGGGGGACGGAGTCAGAATGTGAAATACACTGCAAAATATCATCATGCCGTCTGCTGGGAGACCTGCTAAAGGTCAATAGACTGAAGAGCACAACCAACTTTAATAATGCAGTGATCTTAAAGGCAAAAAAAGATGTAAAAGAATAATAACAACAACAATAATAATAATAAAAATAAATATTACATATTAATACAAATAAAAATAATTATCAGTAATATTAATAGTAACAGCAATAAAGAAAACAAATACACATATAATATAAGCACAGAAACACCAACTCATTTTAATAATAATAAGCATATACATTAAGCATTACCACACATATACAGTTGTGTTCAAAATAATAGCAGTGTGTTTAAAAAAGAGAATAAAGCTCAAAATCCTTCTAATAGCTTTTATTTCCATACACACAGATGCATTAGGAACACTACATATTATATCCCAAATCAAAACATGAAGAAAAACCAAATTTGTGTTGTTCCTGTAATTTTTTTTAAAGAAAAGTGAATATTAGATTGTTCAAAAAAATAGCAGTGTTTGTATTCTTCTTTACAAACTCAAACATTCACAATATAAACTGAGAAATGTTTGAAGATTTTGCTTTCCTTTGAATCCCTTCACTAATATTAAGGCCTCATGCACACGACCGTTGTTTCATTCCGTGTCCGTTGTTCCGTTTTTCGTGATTTTCTGCGGACCCATTGACTTTCAATGGGTCCGTTGAAAACTCGGCTAATGCACCGTTTGTCACCCGCGTTCGTGATCCGTGGTTCCAGTCCGTCAAAAAAATATAACCTGTCCTATTTTTTTCACGGAAAACGGTTCGGACCTATTCAAGTCAATAGGACCGTGAAAAAAAAACGCGGAGGCACGCAATATTGTCGTCCGCGTCCATTTTTTTCCTATCATTTGCATGGCAAACTTGACTTAGACTTTTTTTTACTTTCCTTCAGGTTATCCTCTAAAAATAAAGGAAGACACACGGAAACTAAAACGGAAACGGATCACGGAACAACAGAACCCCATTTTGCGGAACGGAACACAGCAACAGTCGTGTGCATGAGGCCTTAGTTGTATAACCGCCGTGTCTGAGACCTGCTGGACGTCTGTTCTGCTCGGAGTCACCACCTTCTGCCCCTGTGACCAGGTTCTCCGGCCCCGGATGATCGGACCACATTCCACAGTTCTTCTCTATTTCTTGGTTTTGCCTCAGAAACTACATGTTTGATGTCACCCACAAGTTTCCTATTGGATTAAGATCCGGGGATCGGGCCGGCCGCTCCATAACATCAATCTTGTTGGTCTGGAACCAAGATGTTGCCCATTTACTGGTGTGTTTGGGGTCGTTGTCTTGTTGGAACACCCATTTCAAGGGCATTTCCTCTTCAGCATAAGGCAGCAGGACCTCTTCCAGTATTCTGATGGATTCAGACTGATCCATGATCCCAGGTGTGCGATAAATAGGCCCAACACCGTAGTCTGAGACACATCCCCATATCATGATGCTTGTCCACCATGCTTCACTGTCTTCACAGTGGACTGGGGCTTGGATTCAGTGTTTGGGGGTCATCTGACAACCTGTCTCCGGCCACTAGACCCAAAAAGAACCATCTTACTTCCATCAGTCCACAGAAGGTCTCTTTAAGTCAATGGGCTCTTTGGCAGATTGTAAGCTCTTCAGCTCACGTCTTTTCTTCAGCAGTGGGACTTTGCGGGGGCTTCTTGCAGATCGCTTGGCCTCACATCAGCGTCTTCTCATTGTACCAGGACTCACAGGGAACTTTACACCTTCTTTCATCTTCCTGGAGCTGATTGTTGGCCGAGTCCTCGCCATTTTGGCTATTCTTCTATCCATTCGAATGGTAGTTTTTCGCTTTCTTCCACGTCTTTCAGGTTTTGGTTGCTATTATAAAGCATTTGTGATCATTTTAGCTGAGCAGCCGATCATTTTCTGCACTTCTTTATATGTTTTCCCCTCTCCAATCAACTTTTTAATCAAGGTGCGCTGTTCTTCTGAACAATGTCTGAAACGACGCATTTCCCTCTGAATTTCTGGGATAAAAAATGCACTGTAACCAGCAGGTACAACATTTGCTGCCTTACTTCTTTAAATAAGCTTATTGAACTCCACACTGCTATTATTTTGAACATTCCCCTTTCAATAAGTGATTGAATTACAGAGAATCAGCAGCATGCATGTCATGACTGTCGGGTCTGTTGGATTTCTACTACTCTACTACACCTGCTAGTAAATTACTCACCATGTAGAAATATCATTTGGGGGAGGAAAAGGGTCAGGCTGAAACAAAAATATCTATGGCTAGGTGAGGAAGATGGAGGTTTGTCCGTCCCATGTTTTAGGGGGTATTATTTTGCATCTCAGCTACAGTGGTTATTGATGGAGGATGATAGACTGCGTTGTTTTTTGGAAGGGGAGTTGGGAGCTCTCCAATATAATATTATTAGCACATTGGAAGCAGGAATGATAAAAATTAGAGGGAGGCACTGTCCAATTAGTAAGATGGTACATTTAGTTTGGGTTAATATTAAAAAATTATTAGGAATAAAGTATACACTAAAGGTTTCACCTATTTGGGGAAATATAAATCTAAAAGAATTTTTGAAGCTTGAGGATTATTTGTTTTGGGATAAAAAGGGTATTAGATTTGTGCCCCAGATAGTAGAGGAAGGAAGGTTGAAGACACTAGAGGAAATGGGATTAAGTATAGATAAAGATTACCTCACATGGTTTAGATATAGTAGATTGAAACACGCTTTTGATAAAACGAAGAATAAAGAATACTTTACTACAAAGCACTCAGAATTTGTTAATTTTTGTGTCCATGAAATAGGGAGTAAAGTTACAATTTCACAGATCTATAAAAGGATAAAGAAGGGTTTGGGAGGGGTGATTAGGTTTAATAGTGAAAAGAAATGGGCTCAGGAGGTGGCACCTTTAATTTTGGATTGGAGAAATATATATAAAAATGTTAAAAGGAGTACAATTTCCAGCAGCTTCCGATTGACGCAGTTCTTTATCCTTCACCGGACCTATGTTACCCCAAGGGTCATGAGTAAGATGTATAAAACAAGAGAAGCAAAATGTTGGAAATGCGGAGAGGAGAGGGCCGATTTTGTCCATCTGATCTGGTCATGCCCGATTGTACAAGGGTACTGGTCTCATGTTTTCCAGCATCTTGAGGTAGAGACAAAGAAACCGGCTCCTTTTGAGATCAGTATAGCAGTCCTGGGAGATACTGGAAGAATCGGAATAGATAGAAAGAGTGAAGGAAAATGGGAAAAAGGACTGATGATGGCACGGGTTGTCCTAGCTAGAGGATGGGGAGCGGCCAGCCCACCAAATGTGGTGGACTGGAAAAATCTATGCGAAAGGGTGACAAGATATGAGAAAGCCAGGCAGGTGAAGCCAAGAAATAAATAAATTCGGAGTATAAAAAAAAAAAAAAAAAAAGGGGGGGAACTACAAGATTTCGAAATGAGGTCACTGAAAGAAAAGGCCATTGGGATACTCCCAAGACAACCAAATAGGGTGGGGGGGAGGGAGGAGGTGAAGGGGGGTTGGGGATGAGAGGGGGGGGGAATTTATCCTTGTTAAAAATGAAGGAGATAAACTGTTATGACATGACTTTCTATAATGGTGTATATTTGTATTGTTATGATACTCTTTTGTAATTTATTATTGTACATATATGTATTTCTGTAATGATCAGTTTTTACATATGTCATGTTTTATTGAGAAGAAGAAAAATGATAAATAAATATAAATAAAAAAAAAAAAAAAAAAGAAATATCATTTCTACCAAAAACAGTGATTGCTTAGGTTAGTGATGTCTGACTGCTATTATTTTGAACACATCTGTATCTCAGAGTCACAAAGCATGCATCAGCTAGTCACATGCTGTTCTTGCACACATGACTACTAAAATTATTGTTTGGCTGCAAAGTCTCATGACCAAGAATGAGGCTGGCACTATGGGGACTATGATGAGGCTACAATATAAGGACTATAATGAGACTACAATATAAGGACTACATATGAAGAGGCTGGCCCTATAAGGACATGATGAGGCTTCAGTAGTAAATAGAAGATAAAACCAATCCCATAGGGCTCATGCACACAAACTTATTTTTTGTCCATGTCCGTTTGTTTAGTTTTTTGCGGCACATATGCGGAACCATAAATTTCAACAGAGCCACAAAAAAAACTAAAGGGATCATTCACACGGCCGTTGCCCGGCAGTAGCCGTATTGCAGCCTGCATACAGCGGGTCCAGAATACACAGGCACCGGCCGTGTGCACCCACTTGAATGGGTCTGCAATCCGGGAGATGCGGTGCGGAACGGAGGCACGGTTTGGAAACCCATGGAAGCACTACTGCATGCACAACTTTTGGATGCGGATCTCGGACCCCATTCACTGGGTGAATGGGTCTGTGATCGGCATGTGGCGGCCCCATGGTCAGTACCCGTGCATTGCAGATCGCAATTTGTGGTCTGCATCACAGGCCCTGCTAGCACACAGTCATGTGCATGAGCCCCAACATGGACATTACATGGATGTCCCCCGTTTTTTTTGCGGATCCTTTTTTGCATACCGCAAAATACATACGGTCATGTGCATGCGTCCTTATACTCAGAGTATTATTTCACCAGGACTAATGTCGATGGGACCCAGTAGATGCCCCTATAGTGCTCCTTATTCACCCTTCCCCATAGTACCCTCTATAATGGGTGCCAGTATAAAATGCCCCTAAAAGATGCCCTCATAATGTGCCAGTAAAAAATTCCCCGACATAGTGCTCCTCTCCCACCCCTCCTCTCCCCTGCCCCGCTGCAGAAATCAACTGTATTGCTGTCCTGAAGCCGGTGATACAGATGAATGTAGAGAGATTAGGGTTCATTTCTCATGGCCCTGCTTCCACCGCCGTCTCCCACTTATCTCGGACTGCTTTGGGGGGTCCAGACCCGTTGCCGACTGCCCACCCCCCTCGGGTGCGCCCTTGCCCTGGACTCCCATCGATCAGCTGTTTGAGAAGACAGTGGCGCTCCAGTGAGCCCGGCGGCCTTCATGCTCACCGAGTACAGTGTGATACATTGTATTCACTTCTATAGGGGTGAGCTGCGCTTAGGCCACATGACCAATGAACGTGATGTCACATGGCCTAGGAAAAGCTGGAGAAGGAGGGATTAGAACAAAGTGCATAGGGCAGAGACCCATTAACACATACAGTGGGATGCGAAAGTTTGGGCAACCTTGTTAATCGTCATGATTTTCCTGTATAAATCGTTGGTTGTTACGATAAAAAATGTCAGTTAAATCTATCATAGGAGACACACACAGTGATATCTGAGAAGTGAAATGAAGTTTATTGGATTTACAGAAAGTGTGCTATAATTGTTTAAACAAAATTAGGCAGGTGCATACATTTGGACACCACAAAAAAGAAGTGAAATCAATATTTAGTAGATCCTCCTTTTGCAGAAATTACAGCCTCTAAACGCTTCCTGTAGGTTCCAATGAGAGTCTGGATTCTGGTTGAAGGTATTTTAGACCATTCCTCTTTACAAAACATCTTTAGTTCATTCAGGTTTGATGGCTTCCGAGCATGGACAGCTCTCTTTAAGTCACACCACAGATTTTCAATTATATTCAGGTCTGGGGACTGAGATGGCCATTCCAGAACGTTGTACTTGTTCCTCTGCATAAATGCCTTAGTGGATTTTGAGCAGTGTTTAGGGTCGTTGTCTTGTTGAAAGATCCAGCCCGGCGCAGCTTCAGCTTTGTCACTGATTACTGGACATTGGTCTCCAGAATCTGCTGATACTGAGTGGAATCCATGCATCCCTCAACTTTGACAAGATTCCCAGTCCCTGCACTGGCCACACAGCCCCACAGCATGATGGAACCACCACCATATCTTACTATAGATAGAAGGTGTTTTTCTTGGAATGCTGTGTTCTTTTTCCTCCATGCATAACGCCCCTTGTTATGGCCAAATAACTCCATTTTAGTTTCATCAGTCCACAGCACCTTATTCCAAAATGAAGCTGGCTTGTCCAAATGTGCTTTAGCTCACCTCAAGCGGCTCTTTTTGTGCTGTGGGAAGAGAAAAGGCTTCCTCTGCATCACTCTCGCATACAGCATCTCCTTGTGTAAAGTGCGCTGAATGGTTGAACGATGCACAGTGACTCCATCTGCAGCAAGATGATGTTGCAGGTCTTTGGTGCTGGTCTGTGGGTTGACTCTGTCTGTTCTCACCATTCGTCACTTCTGTCTATCCGAGATTTTTCTTGGTCTGACACTTCGAGCCTTAACTTGAACTGAGCCTGTGGTCTTCCATTTCCTCAATATGTTCCTAACTGTGGAAACAGACGGCTGAAATCTCTGAGACAGCTTTCTGTATCCTTCCTCTAAACCATGATGGTGAACAATCTGTGTCTTCAGGTCATTTGAGAGTTGTTTTGAGACCCCCATGTTGCTACTCTTCAGAGAAAATTAAAAGAGGAGGGAAACTTACAATTGACCCCCTTAAATACTCTTTCTCATAATTAGATTCACCTGTGTATGTAGGTCAGGGGTCACTGAGCTTACCAAGCCAATTTGAGTTCCAATAATTTGTTCTAAAGGTTTTGGAATCAATAAAATGACAACAACAGAGACCACATGTAGCACCGGCCTGATTGTGTGTAAACAATTATAGCACTTTCTGTAAATCCAATAAACTTAATTTCACTTCTCAGATATCACTGTGTGTGTCTCCTATGATAGATTTAACTGACACTTTTTATCGTAACAACCAACGATTTATACAGGAAAGTCATGACGATTAACAAGGTTGCAAAAACTTTCGCATCCCACTGTATAATCCACGTGCAAGGCTGAGGATAGTCTGTGTTACATGTAAACTTCTTCCTCCTTATTTCCTTGTCTGCAATCTGAATGTCCATCTTCACCTCCGTGAGCTGCTGGACATTCTGCCGCCATCTGTACGGGGCAGAAGGAGAACCCTGTGCCTCCTTCCTGAGCTCTCGAGTCCTCGGGCACTGGCCTGAGCGCTGGGTCCTTCTCCGCTCCCATTGATATAGAACAGGTTCAGATTAGTTTACAGCAAATAATTGAAAGATCAGAACCTGAAATTGCCGTTTCTCCACATCAAAGAGCAGGCCCCCCGACTGCCACAATCAGGGTCTTAATTAAGAGGAAAACACCTGCAGAGGGGAGAGAAATAAAAGGTCAGGAAAACATTTATCAACAAAGCGCCTAGACTGAAGACATGAAGGGGCAAGGAGCCGGGGGTCCAGGGACCCGCTTAATGAAGTGACCTAATTACTGGCGCGATACAATGTAGGGCAGTGGTTGGCATGGCAGACGCCATTCTAATTGAAATCAAGGTAGAGGAGCCGCAGGTGCCAGCGCTGCCTTTTATAGATATCAATTCAAGTCTCTGAGTTTTCGCGGATTAAAGAGATGGCTCCAATTATCGTCATCTTTTATACATCACAAGAGGGATGAAAGCAACGGACGCTCAATTAGCCCTCGATGACTTTTGACCTTGCTCCTAATTATTCGCTAATTGAGGATGAATTTGGATGCACTACCTCCTCGGTGGCTGCGGCCCTTGTGCTCATTCAATGCATTTAGTTACAAATTGTCTCCAGGTACGTGATGTTCTGCTGTGTGTGCAGAGCAATCACTTCTATAAAACCTGTGTAGACTGTGAGAAAATATTCTAATGCAAATGAGGGAATCAGTGCACCAAGGGGCTGGTGAGGTGCTCCAAGGGGTTAGGCCCCGCCCCCAGGTGCACTGAAGCTTTGATTTACATATAAATAAAACTATTATTTTTTTCTCGAACACTGCAAAAGATTTTCACAAGACGGGTATCATTTTAATCAGCAGGATCAACCCTACCAGACAGTATGTATGTCTGGTTTAATAGGATTGAGTCTGCTAACACTCTAAGGTATGAGAATCTCATGTTTGTGTCCTGACCCCATCCAGAGGTGTAACGTGAAGCTCCTGGACTTAATGCAAAGTTTTAAACATGACCCTCAACAATCATATGCCATTCATAATACTGGTGGCTTTCTATGTGGGCCTCAGGACCTCCAAAGGCACCAAGGCCATGATGTGACTGCAACCTCTGCATCCCGTATAAGTACTGTATGCCTCTGAACCTATCTACCCTTGGGATGAACTCACGTGGAGACACTAAATCGGCGCAACTGAACGACCAGACAAATTCGAATTTCTCTTTATTCAAGGATGACAACGCATTTGGGAGCATATAAAGCTCCTTTTTTTAATGTATCTCCTGTATATTTTCCATGTGTATATTATTTTTTGCGATCATCCGCTTAGTAACCATTGATCAATAATCCTTGATTGAATTCCAAAAATATACAGAAATTTCCATCAAATTATTAATTTTTTGCCTATATTACTTTATTTCTCTCTCTCTTTCTCATTATATATATATATATATATATATATATATATATATACCGTATATACTCGAGTATAAGCCGACCTGAATATAAGCTGAGGCCCCTAATTTTACCCCCCAAAAATGGGAAAAATTATTGACTCGAGTATAAGACTAGGGTGGGAAATGCAGCATATGTGGGGGATCTGTGGAGGACGCTGTTATGTGGGGGATCTGTGGAGGACAGTGTTATGGGGGATCTGTGGAGGACACTTATGGGGACCTGTGGATGGCGCTGTTATGGGGTGGATCTGTGGAGGACGCTGTTATGGGGTGGATCTGTGGAGGACGCTGTCATGGGGTGGATCTGTGGAGGACGCTGTTATGGGGTGGATCTGTGGAGGACGCTGTTATGGGGTGGATCTGTGGAGGACGCTGTTATAGGGGATATGTGCTATGACACATAGGGCCATGAGGGGGGGCAGCATAAGACATACAGCATCTTATGCTGGTCCCCCTCATGGCCCTATGTGTCCCCTCATGTGTCCTAAACTGCGCACATAAAATACTTTGTGTGTATTGATAACAGGTCCGTCCTCTGTACTCACTGTCACGATGAATGCTCTGCAGCGAGCTGGCCGGCCGGCGCGTGACTGACGTCACTAAGTAACGCTCCTCCCACTTCAGGAAGCAGGAGCGTTACTAAGTGACGTCAGTCACGCGCCGGCCGGGCCGCTCGCTGCAGTGCATCCATCGCGGCATTTTCGGGTCGGCCAAATCGAGACTCGCGTATAAGACGAGGGGGCTTTTTGAGCACAAAAATATGTGCTAAAAAAATCGTCTTATACTCGAGTATATACGGTATTCATTTAAGTATTTTCACTCTGCATCTAATCGTGTTTCAATGTAGTAATTTATATAAATTTATATTCATTTGTTTTAATTATACATCATTTTTTAATCTATAGTAATTTATTATATTTATTATATTTTATTATTTTGATACTGCTAGTTTTATGATTAGGAATTTCCTCTAGATGCATTGGTTAATTTTTATTAGTGCTTTGTATATGCACTTTTGTCCTTTTCCTTTTAAATGCGTATATACATATACATACATATGATTTTTAGACTTGAAAAAGGAGCTTTATATGCTCCGAAACGCGTTGTTATATTTGAATAAAGAGAAATTCAAATTTGAATTCTTCTAATTGTTCAGTTGCACCAATTTAGTGTCTTCACTTAGGGTGTGGATCTCCGCGTGGGCCCATCCTTTCCAATATTATAGTTTAAGGGCCGGCAACCCTATTCACTCAGGAAGCTGAACTACATCACCTGCATACAGGTGTGGTGTTGTCTGTGGAAGAAAGCAGCTTTATCAGTAGTAATAAGTCAAAGCACCTGGACATTTTTTGTCATTGGTAGGGATGAGCAAACTCGAACTGTATAGTTCGGGTTCGTACCGAATTTTGGGGTGTCCGTGACACGGACCCGAACCCGGACATTTTCGTAAAAGTCCGGGTTCGGGTTCGGTGTTCGTCGCTTTCTTGGCGCTTTTGTGACGCTTTCTTGGCGCTTTTTGAAAGGCTGCAAAGCAGCCAATCAACAAGCGTCATACTACTTGCCCCAAGAGGCCATCACAGCCATGCCTACTATTGGCATGGCTGTGATTGGCCAGAGCACCATGTGACCCAGCCTCTATTTAAGCTGGAGTCACATAGCGCCGCCCGTCACTCTGCTCTGATTAGCGTAGGGAGAGGTTGCGGCTGCGACAGTAGGGCGAGATTAGGCAGATTAACTCCTCCAAAGGACTTGATTAATCGATCGATCTGCAGCTGTGCATCATTGAGCTGCTGAAATTCAAATGCTCACTGTTTTTAGGCTGCCCAGACCGTTTGTCAGTCACTTTTTTCTGGGGTGATCGGCGGCCATTTTGTGTCTTGTGCGGTGCTGCGACCAAGTGCATTTAACCCTCAATGGTGTGGTTGTTTTTTGGCTAAAGCCTACATCAGGGTGAAGCTGTCACACCAAGTGCATTTAACCAGCAATAGTCTGTTTATTTTTTGGCCATATACTACATCAGGGGCAAGCTGCGCCTGTCACCAAGTGCATTTAACCCTCAATGGTGTGGTTGTTTTTTGGCTAAAGCCTACATCAGGGTGAAGCTGTCACACCAAGTGCATTTAACCAGCAATAGTCTGTTTATTTTTTGGCCATATACTACATCAGGGGCAAGCTGCGCCCGTCACCAAGTGCATTTAACCCTCAATGGTGTGGTTGTTTTTTGGCTAAAGCCTACATCAGGGTGAAGCTGTCACACCAAGTGCATTTAACCAGCAATAGTCTGTTCATTTTTTGGCCATATACTACATCAGGGGCAAGCTGCGCCCGTCACCAAGTGCATTTAACCCTCAGTAGTGTGGTTGGTCAAGCTGTGACACCAAGTGCATTTAACCAGCAATAGTCTGTTCATTTTTTGGCCATATACTACATCAGGGGCAAGCTGCGCCCGTCACCAAGTGCATTTAACCCTCAGTAGTGTGGTTGGTCAAGCTGTCACACCAAGTGCATTTAACCAGCAATAGTGTGGTTATTTTTTTGCCATATCCCAGTCTAATTCTGTCAGTAAATCTATACCTGTCACCCAGCGCCTAAATACTAGGCCTCAAATTTATATCCCGCTAAATCTCTCGTTACCGCTGTCCTGTTGTGGCTGGGCAAGTTATTTAGTGTCCGCCAAAGCACATTTTTTGTTCTGGGTTGAAATACAATTCACAATTTAGCAATTTCATAATTTAGTGGTTTCTGCTGTATCAGAGCTATTTGAAATCTATCCCTAAAAGGGTATATAATATTCAAGGTGCACATAGGGTCATTCAGAATAACTTCACACACACCCGCTACTGTCCATTTCCCAGTCTAATTCTGTCACTAAACCCATACCGGTCACCCAGCGCCTAAATACTAGGCCTCAAATTTATATCCCGCTGAATTTGAATACAATACATTGGGCCAAATAATATTTTTGTTGTTGTGGTGAACCATAACAATGAGGAAAACATCTAGTAAGGGACGCGGACGTGGACATGGTCGTGGTGGTGTTAGTGGACCCTCTGATGCTGGGAGAGGACGTGGCCGTTCTGCCACATCCACACGTCCTAGTGAACCAACTACCTCAGGTCCCAGTAGCCGCCAGAATTTACAGCGATATTTGGTGGGGCCCAATGCCGTTCTAAGGATGGTAAGGCCTGAGCAGGTACAGGCTTTAGTCAATTGGGTGGCCGACAGTGGATCCAGCACGTTCACATTATCTCCCACCCAGTCTTCTGCAGAAAGCGCACAGATGGCGCCTGAAAACCAACCCCATCAGTCTGTCACATCACCCCCATGCATACCAGGGAAACTGTCTCAGCCTCAAGTTATGCAGCAGTCTCTTATGCTGTTTGAAGTCTCCGCTGGCAGGGTTTCCCAAGGGCATCCACCCAGCCCTTCCCCAGCGGTGAAAGACATAGAATGCACTGACGCACAACCACTTATGTTTCCTGATGATGAGGACATGGGAATACCACCTCAGCATGTCTCTGATGATGACGAAACACAGGTGCCAACTGCTGCGTCTTTCTGCAGTGTGCAGACCGAACAGGAGGTCAGGGATCAAGACTGGGTGGAAGACGATGCAGGGGACGATGAGGTCCTAGACCCCACATGGAATGAAGGTCGTGCCACTGACTTTCACAGTTCGGAGGAAGAGGCAGTGGTGAGACCGAGCCAACAGCGTAGCAAAAGAGGGAGCAGTGGGCAAAAGCAGAACACCCGCCGCCAAGAGACTCCGCCTGCTACTGACCGCCGCCATCTGGGACCGAGCACCCCAAAGGCAGCTTCAAGGAGTTCCCTGGCATGGCACTTCTTCAAACAATGTGCTGACGACAAGACCCGAGTGGTTTGCACGCTGTGCCATCAGAGCCTGAAGCGAGGCATTAACGTTCTGAACCTGAGCACAACCTGCATGACCAAGCACCTGCATGCAAAGCATGAACTGCAGTGGAGTAAACACCTTAAAAACAAGGAAGTCACTCAGGCTCCCCCTGCTACCTCTTCTGCTGCTGCCGCCTAGGCCTATTCTGCTGCTGCCGCCTCGGCCTCTTCCTCCGCCTCTGGAGGAACGTTGGCACCTGCCGCCCAGCAAACAGGGGATGTACCACCAACACCACCACCACCACCTCCGTCACCAAGCGTCTCAACCATGTCACACGCCAGCGTTCAGCTCTCCATCTCACAAACATTTGATAGAAAGCGTAAATTCCCACCTAGCCACCCTCGATCCCTGGCCCTGAATGCCAGCATTTCTAAACTACTGGCCTATGAAATGCTGTCATTTAGGCTGGTGGACACAGACAGCTTCAAACAGCTCATGTCGCTTGCTGTCCCACAGTATGTTGTTCCCAGCCGGCACTACTTCTCCAAGAGAGCCGTGCCTTCCCTGCACAACCAAGTATCCGATAAAATCAAGTGTGCACTGCGCAACGCCATCTGTAGCAAGGTCCACCTAACCACAGATACGTGGACCAGTAAGCACGGCCAGGGACGCTATATCTCCCTAACTGCACACTGGGTAAATGTAGTGGCAGCTGGGCCCCAGGCGGAGAGCTGTTTAGCGCACGTCCTTCCTCCGCCAAGGATTGCAGGGCAACATTCTTTGCCTCCTGTTGCCACCTCCTCCTTCTCGGCTTCATCCTCCTCTTCTTCCACCTGCTCATCCAGTCAGCCACACACCTTCACCACCAACTTCAGCACAGCCCGGGGTAAACGTCAGCAGGCCATTCTGAAACTCATATGTTTGGGGGACAGGCCCCACACCGCACAGGAGTTGTGGCGGGGTATAGAACAACAGACCGACGAGTGGTTGCTGCCGGTGAGCCTCAAGCCCGGCCTGGTGGTGTGTGATAATGGGCGAAATCTCGTTGCAGCTCTGGGACTAGCCAATTTGACGCACATCCCTTGCTTGGCGCATGTGCTGAATTTGGTGGTGCAGAAGTTCATTCACAACTACCCCGACATGTCAGAGCTGCTGCATAAAGTGCAGGCCGTCTGTTCGCGATTCCGGCGTTCACATCCTGCTGCTGCTCGCCTGTCTGCGCTACAGCGTAAATTCGGCCTTCCCGCTCACCGCCTCATATGCGACGTGCCCACCATGTGGAACTCCACCTTGCACATGCTGGACAGACTGTGCGAGCAGCAGCAGGCCATAGTGGAGTTTCAGCTGCAGCACGCACGGGTCAGTCGCACTACAGAACAGCACCACTTCACCACCAATGACTGGGCCTCCATGCGAGACCTGTGTGCCCTGTTGCGCTGTTTCGAGTACTCCACCAACATGGCCAGTGGCGATGACGCCGTTATCAGCGTTACAATACCACTTCTATGTCTCCTTGAGAAAACACTTAGGGCGATGATGCAAGAGGAGGTGGCCCAGGAGGAGGAGGAGGAGGAAGAGGGGTCATTTTTAGCACTTTCAGGCCAGTCTCTTCGAAGTGACTCAGAGGGAGGTTTTTGGCAACAGCAGAGGCCAGGTACAAATGTGGCCAGCCAGGGCCCACTACTAGAGGACGAGGAGGACGAGGATGAGGAGGAGGTGGAGGAGGATGAGGATGAAGCATGGTCACAGCGGGGTGGCACCCAACGCAGCTCGGGCCCATCACTGGTGCGTGGCTGGGGGGAAAGGCAGGACAATGACGATACGCCTCCCACAGAGGACAGCTTGTCCTTACCCCTGGGTCAGCCTGGCACACATGAGCGACTACATGCTGCAGTGCCTGCGCAACGACAGCAGAGTTGCCCACATTTTAACCTGTGCGGACTACTGGGTTGCCACCCTGCTGGATCCACGCTACAAAGACAATGTGCCCACCTTACTTCCTGCACTGGAGCGTGATAGGAAGATGCGCGAGTACAAGCGCACGTTGGTAGACGCGCTACTGAGAGCATTCCCAAATGTCACAGGGGAACAAGTGGAAGCCCAAGGCCAAGGCAGAGGAGGAGCAAGAGGTCGCCAAGGCAGCTGTGTCACGGCCAGCTCCTCTGAGGGCAGGGTTAGCATGGCAGAGATGTGGAAAACTTTTGTCAACACGCCACAGCTAACTGCACCACCACCTGATACGCAACGTGTTAGCAGGAGGCAACATTTCACTAACATGGTGGAACAGTACGTGTGCACACCCCTCCACGTACTGACTGATGGTTCGGCCCCATTCAACTTCTGGGTCTCTAAATTGTCCACGTGGCCAGAGCTAGCCTTTTATGCCTTGGAGGTGCTGGCCTGCCCGGCGGCCAGCGTTTTGTCTGAACGTGTATTCAGCACGGCAGGGGGCTTCATTACAGACAAATGCAGCCGCCTGTCTACAGCCAATGTGGACAAGCTGACGTTCATAAAAATGAACCAGGCATGGATCCCACAGGATCTGTCCGTCCCTTGTCCAGATTAGACATTAACTACCTCCCCTTAACCATATATTATTGGACTCCAGGGCACTTCCTCATTCAATCCTATTTTTATTTTCATTTTACCATTATATTGCGAGGCTACCCAAAGTTGAATGAAAATCTCCTCTGTCTGGGTGCCGGGGCCTAAATATATGCCAATGGACTGTTCCAATGTTGGGTGACGTGAAGCCTGATTCTCTGTTACGGGACCTCCCTCCTCTGCCTGGGTGCCGGGGCCTAAATATCTGACAATGGACTGTTGCAGTGGTGGCTGACGTGAAGCCTGATTTTCTGCTATGACATGCAGACTGATTCTCTGCTGACATGAAGCCAGATCCTCTGTTACGGGACCTCTCTCCTCTGCCTGTGTGCTGGGCCTAAATATATGCCAATGGACTGTTGCAGTGGTGGCTGACGTGAAGCCTCATTCTCTGCTATGACATGCAGACTAATTCTCTGCTGACATGAAGACAGATTCTCTGTTACGGGACCTCTCTCCTCTGCCTGGGTGCTGGGCCTAAATTTATGAAAATGGACTGTTGCAGTGGTGGGTGACGTGAAGCCTGATTCTCTGCTATGACATGCAGACTAATTCTCTGCTGACATGAAGCCAGATCCTCTGTTACGGGACCTCTCTCCTCTGCCTGTGTGCTGGGCCTAAATATATGCCAATGGACTGTTGCAGTGGTGGCTGACGTGAAGCCTCATTCTCTGCTATGACATGCAGACTAATTCTCTGCTGACATGAAGCCAGATTCTCTGTTACGGGACCTCTCTCCTCTGCCTGTGTGCTGGGCCTAAATATATGCCAATGGACTGTTGCAGTGGTGGCTGACGTGAAGCCTCATTCTCTGCTATGACATGCAGACTAATTCTCTGCTGACATGAAGCCAGATTGTCTGTTACGGGACCTCTCTCCTCTGCCTGTGTGTGTGCTGGGCCTAAATATATGCCAATGGACTGTTGCAGTGGTGGCTGACGTGAAGCCTCATTCTCTGCTATGACATGCAGACTAATTCTCTGCTGACATGAAACCAGATTGTCTGTTACGGGACCTCTCTCCTCTGCCTGTGTGCTGGGCCTAAATTTATGAAAATGGACTGTTGCAGTGGTGGCTGACGTGAAGCCTGATTTTCTGCTATGACATGCAGACTGATTCTCTGCTGACATGAAGCCAGATCCTCTGTTACGGGACCTCTCTCCTCTGCCTGTGTGCTGGGCCTAAATATATGCCAATGGACTGTTGCAGTGGTGGCTGACGTGAAGCCTCATTCTCTGCTATGACATGCAGACTGATTCTCTGCTGACATGAAGCCAGATTGTCTGTTACGGGACCTCTCTCCTCTGCCTGGGTGCTGGGCCTAAATTTATGAAAATGGACTGTTGCAGTGGTGGCTGACGTGAAGCCTGATTCTCTGCTATGACATGCAGACTAATTTTTTGCTGACATGAAGCCAGATCCTCTGTTACGGGACCTCTCTCCTCTGCCTGGGTGCTGGGCCTAAATATATGCCAATGGACTGTTGCAGTGGTGTCTGACGTGAAGCCTCATTCTCTGCTATGACATGCAGACTGATTCTCTGCTGACATGAAGCCAGATCCTCTGTTACGGGACCTCTCTCCTCTGCCTGTGTGCTGGGCCTAAATATATGCCAATGGACTGTTGCAGTGGTGGCTGACGTGAAGCCTCATTCTCTGCTATGACTTGAAGACTGATTCTCTGCTGACATGAAGCCAGATTGTCTGTTACGGGACCTCTCTCCTCTGCCTGGGTGCCGGGGCCTAAATATCTGAGAATGGACTGTTCCAGTGGTGGGTGACGGGAAGCCAGATTCTCTGCTATGGGACCTCTCTCCAATTGATTTTGGTTAATTTTTATTTATTTAATTTTTATTTTAATTCATTTCCCTATCCACATTTGTTTGCAGGGGATTTACCTACATGTTGCTGCCTTTTGCAGCCCTCTAGCCCTTTCCTGGGCTGTTTTACAGCCGTTTTAGTGCCGAAAAGTTCGGGTCCCCATTGACTTCAATGGGGTTCGGGTTCGGGACGAAGTTCGGATCGGGTTCGGATCCCGAACCCGAACATTTCCGGGAAGTTCGGCCGAACTTCTCGAACCCGAACATCCAGGTGTTCGCTCAACTCTAGTCATTGGTCATCCAATTGGCTTTCTCATTTAGAATGACTTTTACAAGAAATCTCTAGCATTAAATACTGGTGACTCATGCTTCAGTCAGCATAATTTGTTTATGATAATCAACACGAGGTCAAGAACCTCATGGAGGAAAGAAGCTGTTTGCAGTTTGCAAGACAGAAGCTATTAGATGTGATCAAACTGCTTCGGGTAAGGTATTAGAACAGCAGTGTAAGTGGCAGACAATAAATGTCACCAGTAACTAATGGCAGACATTTCTTGTATAACTGATTCTAACTGAAAAAGCCAGTAAGATATCTAGAAAAAAAAGTCTTTAAGAAAAAATACCAGTTGATCTGACTTTTTTGCCACTTATTACCCATGCTAGAGTTCAAAATTTAATTGCAAATTAAATTATTTTATTTTTAATTTTGTTATGCATTTTCAATGAAATGAAATTTCCAAAATGTATTACCATTTCAGTTTTAGTTATTCCATCTTCATTTTATTTTTGACCACTATTACCTTCCAAACATTTAAAGGGAACCTGTCACATTGAACATGGTGTTTCAGCAGGTTATAGAGCAGGAGGAGCTGAGCAGATGGAGATATAGTTTTATGGAAAAATATTCAGTAAAACTTGTATTTCATTCATTTAAATTCCTGTTCATTCTGGGCTCTGAAGTCCAGGAGGCGGTCCTAACAGTGATTGACAGCTATCTATATATACACAGTCATAGATGGAAGGCTGTCAATGACTGATAGGACCGCCTCCTGGACTTCGGAGCCCAGATTAAACAGGAATTTAAATGAATAAAATACAAGTTTTACTGAATATTTTTCCATAAAACTATATCTCAATCTGCTCAGCTCCTCCTGCTCTATAATATGCTGCATCCAGATTAATTTGCATTTTCATGGTTGCACGGGATTAGAAAAACATGGCTGCTTTTTCTGTGACGGTTCTCATTGAGAACCTTCCATGTTTTTTCTAATCCTGTGCAACCTCTTTAAATGTGCTCACTATGGTTTTGCTTTCCCAGAAGCAGGTATAATTATGGATGTTTATTGTCGGTTTTCTGGCAGATTATTGGGGTGTCGAAGGGCTGGGTCCTTGGTTCCCGCGGGATATTAATCAGATCTCGTGATCTCATCTACAATGAAGCTCATCTTTTTCTCTCAGCAGCTTTATTCTGTGATTCCAATCTCTTCTCCCTGCGAGCTTCTGTACTTTAATTATTTGTCTAGGATTTATGTAATTTCTTCGGCATGAATATAAATGACTAAGCCCCTTTCATGAGTCTGGGAGCTTCGTGTTATTCTCCGACACGCTCCCACATCTCGGGTCACTCAGAACCTGCAGAATAATTCATCATTTCACTGATTGTGCTGGAATATTGACATTGTGAGAATTGCCGCATAAAAAGTTCACTCCGCGTCCTTACTCCTCCATGTGATATTTTAAACTAATTTTACAGGAGGTGTTTTCTTGTTAATACCTCTTCCTATATGATTGCTCCCTGCTCTCAGTTCGCACATTGTTGCAGAATTGCAGTTAAAGGGGTTTCTGTGACCCAGCGAGTCCTACACACCCAACCTAATTATACAGAACTTGCCTGTAGAAGAATGTTTGCAATATACTTAACCATCTTAAAGTAGTGTAGATTGCCTCATGGAAACCTGGTCATATGATGTTCCTCTTCTGAATATCCAGCTTCTGACAATGTCACATGCTCTTACGAACCAGTGGGTCTCCTACCTCCTCTAAGGGCGTTGTCTAAGTGAACCCCTCGTTCTTCACAGTACCCGTAATGGTGGGGATAGACTTTCCAAGGGGAACACCAGGTCGCTACCTCTTGAGGAGGATTGGCACATGAGGCAGGCGGACCAGGAGGTACCTGAGCAAGGTACCAGAGGTACAGACATAGTCATCAGGCCGAGTCATAACCAGGAGCAACAGTGCAGGAGCGAAAGATGAGGCAGAAGTCAAACAAGCATTAGGTCAGGGCAGGCGGCACACGCCAGGCAGTCCGAATCAGCAACAGGAGAGTCAAGGCAAGCAGGCAGGGATCAAACAGGTAGCGGAGTTCAGGAACACAAGTCCGGGTCAGGTACACAAGCAGAGATATCATCTTGAAACTCAGGCACCTGGGAAGGGGGCTGAGCCACTTATATTCGTGCAGGAGGGCTAGGATTGGTCAGCGAGGTCACATGTTCTAACCCATAAAGCACAGGAAGTGATGCATGCTGGCCCATAAGGACGTGCTGCAGAGAAGAAGCTGCAAGCATGCGGTGGCCAGGGCTGAGAGTAAACTGTGGAGCGGATTCCAGAATGAACAATCCCAGCAAAGACAGAGCCCAGGACTGCAGCGGTGAATGGAAAAACTGGCAGCAGACCACTGAATATGGAGTCCGGGACCGCTGCGGTAAGCGGGGGAACATCATTGGACAGTAGCTGCTGTTACAGTACCCTACCCTCCCCAAGACGAGACAGAAACCTTTTTACCAAATTTGGAACATGAATGTTCTCCCCTGGTTCCGAAGACATCTCCGCACAAAGCCTTTTCAGTCTGTCCTGTTCTCACAACATGTACCCCCGGGGTCTGTATGCAGTTCAACAGGCAGATATCACCATTCTACTAGTTAATAAGATGAGACTTGTTTCTGTAGTCTGTGGTTTTTATTAACCGGCAGTAGATAAGGTAAACTATAAGAAAATGAACATACAAGAACTGAATATACAGCACAATGTACACAAAACCAATACAAAAACATGAATTAATCCCTTACCGACGATGCTTTAGTAAGAGACACACAATGTGCAGCTGCTCCTTCCATGAGGTGAAGGGAAAAGGAAGAAGGTGCCTGTCTCTTTCCCAGAAAGCACTGTGAGCAGGAAGTCAGGTGACCTAATAATTATGCATAGGCAGAAGATGCACTTACAGCTAAACGCTTCTTGATGTCCAGGATGTCTTTGACCTCAAATTGTCAGAATCTCCAGGTACCGGAGTAGAAGGAGCAGTAGAGAAGCTATTTAGAACTTCTGGTTTCAGTAAGGACACATGGAAGGCATTAGGATTCTGCATAGAGAGAGGCAGACGTAACTTGTATGTCACATCGTTGATTTTCTGTAATACTTCAAAAGGTCCAAGAAACCTAGGTGCAAACTTGAAACTGGGAATCCTTAAATGGATATTTTTAGAGGAGAGCTATACCTTATGTCCTGAAGAGAACTGAGGCGATTTTCTTCTTCTCTTGTCTGCATTCGTTTTCATGTAAATCACCGCTTTGTTGATGCAGTCCTTGGTGTCACGCCAAATCTTCAAAAAATCCTTAAAAGAGAAATCCGCAGCTCTACCACAGAAGATGTAGGAATAGCGAGAGGAGTACCAGGTTGTTGTCAATAAATGACAAAGAATCAAGAGGATCCAATAGACTTACTAGAGTGGTTATAATAGGAGAACTCACCCCAAGGTGATCAGGTCATTCAGAGTAGACGGAGGGTCGCAACCTGCTAATTCATCCTTAATCCGGTCAGAAAAGCCCTCCCAGAACACCACCAGTTAAACGTCATTGTTCCATGCAAGTTCGGCAGCCAGAGTACTGAACTAGATGGTGTACTGACCCACAGACGAGGAACCCTGTCGTAGACGCAGCAGAGTTGATGCAGCGGAGGACGTGCGGTCGGGCTCTTCAAAGACCAGCAGGAAGGTCACCAGAAAAGACTGCAGATTAGTGGTCTCTGGACCTAAATGTTCCCAAATAGTATTTGCCCAAGCAATGGCCTCATCAGACAGCAGGGACACAATGAAAACAACTTTGGAGCGCTCAGTGGGAAACTTCTGCCCGTGCAACTCAAAAAGGATCAGACACTGGTTCAGGAAGCCATAACAGGTTTTTGGATCTCCCCCATAACATGATGGCAGAGGGAGTTGCACACCAGTGGCACACAAATCCGGATTCACCGGTATGGGTATTGCAGGGGTAGCAGCGACTGGCCACCCTGCAGTAGCTGGAGGAGAGATGGCATCCAGACGGGCAGTGACATCTCATCTCATATAACAGTTCCTGAACAACAGGCTTGGGGTGACCAGCAGGGTCCATGGCCTGAGTGTGTCACGAACCAGCGGGTGTGAACCCACTGTGCCACGTGTTCTACCTCCTCTAAGTGAGTTGTCAAAGTGAATCCCTCGTTCTTCACAGTACCCCTGATGGTGGGGATAGAATTTCCTGAGGGGAACACCAGGTTGCTACCTCTTGAGAAGGATTGGCACATGAGGCAGCTGGTCCAGACAGACCAGGATGTACCTGAGCAAGGTACCAGAGGTACAGATGTAGTCAGCAGGCCGAGTCATAACCAGGAGCAACAGTGCAAGAGCGAAGGATGGCGAGGCAGAGGCGAAGTCAAACAAGCAATAGGTTACGGCAGGCTGCAGAGGTACAGGTCAGGCAATCTGTGTCGGAAACAGGAGAGTCAAGGCAAGCAGGCAGGGATCAAACAGGTAGCGGAGTCCAGGAATACAAGCACGAGTAAGGAACACAGGAACACAAGCAGAGATATCAGGAACCTTAGCAGGACCTTTGACACTCAGGCACCTGGGAAGGGACTGAGCCAGTTACATACATGCAAGAGGGATAGGATTGGTCAGCGAGGTCACATGATCTAACCCATAAAGCACAGGAAGCACTACAGGGAACAAGCAGCAAGCATGCTGTGGCCAGGGCTCAGAGGAAACTGTGGAGCGGATCCCAGAACAACAGTACCTACACAGACAGAGCCAAGGACTGCAGAGGTGAATGGGGAAGCACTGGTCGCAGATCACCACTGAACACGGCGCCCGGGACTGCGTCTGTATGCAGGGGAACAGTATTGCACAGCAGCCGCTGTTACACGTGCTTTACTAGATTTCCAGTCTGGTATATGGACGTGATGTCATTTCCACTGTGAATACTGTATACCTAGAAGTATTCCTCTCCCTGGTGCATGATCACACTTCATCTGACTGGCACAGGGTGGAGGCATTGGTGTAATGGATGGACAGATATAGTGCACTCAGAAAGTTTTCCAACACTTTTTTACTCGGGACATAAGTCTTCAGCCCCTTGACTCAGGACATAAGTCTTCAGTCCCTTTACTCGGGACATAAGTCTTCAGTCCCTTTACTCGGGACATAAGTCTACAGCCCCTTTACTCAGGACTTAGTTGAAGCCCCTTTGGCAGTGATTCCTGCCTACAGTCCTGGAGATGATGCCACAAGGTTTACACCTGGATTTGGGGATTTTCTGTTGTTCTTCTCTGCAGATCCTCTCCAGCTCTGTCATGTTCTATTGGGTTCAGGGCTCTGGCTGGGCCCCTCAAGGACATTGCCCTTAAGCTGATCCTGTGTTGTTCTGGTGGCAGTGTGCTTAGGCCCATTGTCTTGTTGGAAGATAAACTTTAGGCCCAGTCTGAGGTCCAGAGTTCTCGATCCTTTATTCAATAAGAATATCTCTGGACTTTGCACAATTCAGCTTTCCCTCCACCCTGACCGGTCTCCTTGTCCTAGTCCAGTATAATACAGGATGTAACTCAGAACCAGTACATGATCAGTAATGTATGTACACAGTGACTGCACCTGCATAATAGTGAGTGCAGCTCTGGAGTATAATACAGGATGTGACTCAGGATCAGTACAGGATAAGTAATGTATGTACACAGTGACTGCACCAGCAGAATAGTGAGTGCAGCTCTGGAGTATAATACAGGATGTGACTCAGGATCAGTACAGGATAAGTAATGTATGTACACAGTGACTGCTCCAGCAGAATAGTGAGTGCAGCTCTGGAGTATAATACAGGATGTGACTCAGGATCAGTACAGGATAAGAAATGTATGTACACAGTGACTGCACCAGCAGAATAGTGAGTGCAGCTCTGGAATATAATACAGGATGTAACTCATAATCAGTACGGGATCAGTAATGTACAGTACAGACCAAAAGTTTGGACACGCCATCTCATTCAAAGAGTTTTCTTTATTTTCATGACTATGAAGGCATCAAAACTATGAATTATCACATGTGGAATTATATACATAACAAACAAGTGTGAAACAACTGAAAATATGTCATATTCTAGGTTCTTCAAAGTAGCCACCTTTTGCTTTGATTACTGCTTTGCACACTCTTGGCATTCTCTTGATGAGCTTTAAGAAGTAGTCACCTGAAATGGTCTTCCAACAGTCTCGAAGGAGTTCCCAGAGATGCTTAGCACTTGTTGGCCCTTTTGCCTTCACTCTGCAGGCCGGCTCACCCCAAACTATCTCGATTGGGTTCAAGTCCGGTGACCGTGGAGGCCAGGTCATCTGGCGCAGCACCCCATCACTCTCCTTCATGGTCAAATAGCCCTTACTTTCAAAGTTTTTCCAATTTTTCGGCTGACTGACTGACCTTCATTTCTTAAAGTAATGATGGCCACTCATTTTTCTTTACTTAGCTGCTTTTTTCTTGCCATAATACAAATTCTAACAGTCTATTCAGTAGGACTATCAGCTGTGTATCCACCTGACTTCTCCTCAACGCAACTGATGGTCCCAACCCCATTTATAAGGCAAGAAATCCCACTTATTAAACCTGACAGGGCACAACTGTGAAGTGAAGACCATTTCAGGTGACTACCTCTTGAAGCTCATCAAAAGAATGCCAAGAGTGTGCAAAGCAGTAATCAAAGCAAAAGGCGGCTACTTTGAAGAACCTAGAATATGACATATTTTCAGTTGTTTCACACTTTTTTGTTATGTATATAATTCCACATGTGTTAATTCATAGTTTTGATGCCTTCAGTGGGAATCTACAATTTTCATAGTCATGAAAATAAAGAAAACTCTTTGAATGAGAAGGTGCGTCCAAACTGTTGGTCTGTACTGTATGTACACAGTGACTGCACCAGCAGAATAGTGAGTGCAGCTCTGGAGTATAATCCAGGATATAACTCAGGATCAGTACAGGATAAGTAATGTATGTACACAGTGACTGCACCAGCAGAATAGTGAGTGCAGCTCTGGAGTATAATCCAGGATATAACTCATGATCAGTACAGGATAAGTAATGTATGTACACAGTGACTGCACCAGCAGAATAGTGAGTGCAGCTCTGGAGTATAATACAGGATGTAACTCAGGATCAGTACAGGATAAGTAATGTATGTACACAGTGACTGCACCAGCAGAATAGTGAGTGCAGCTCTGGAGTATAATACAGGATGTAACTCAGGATCAGTACAGGATAAGTAATGTATGTACACAGTGACTGCACCAGCAGAATAGTGAGTGCAGCTCTGGAGTATAATACAGGATATAACTCAGGGTCAGTACAGACGGACTCTTTTAACCACAGAGAGATAAGTATTATCCGCCTCTACTATACAAAGCTAAGGAATCTTCAACCTTTGAAGGAAAAGTAAATGAACTGTCCCAGTTACATATCTGCTTGTCACCCCAATGTATGATGACAAAATTGAGGCTAACTATAAGGGAAAAATGCATACTAAGAAAAAACGCATGGAAAACGCGAGATACACCATTGCGGTTCCGATGCGTTTTTTATGCGTTTTGTGTGTGAGACCTTGTAGCCTTCTCCGGTATTAATTGTATATGTATGGGGTATTTGTATTTATTGTTTTAAAGTATTTTACTAAGATGTATGATCAAAAGAGGCACATCAGGATGACAGTCCGGTTCATGGAAAGCAAATCCACCCCACAAAGTAGATAAAGCAGAAACAATATGGAGGAAGGAGGGTGGAGCTAACCACCTATAAAGAGTGAGGATCCGCTTACTCAGTAGGCCACTGAAGAAGGGGCTTGAGACCCCGAAACGCGTCTGGCGGTGTCTAGAGTAAGCGTTGATCTACACAGGAGCAAAGAAAAAGCAAGAAAGCCGGCAAAGAAAAGAAAATGTTACGGAATCAAGAGCACAGAGTGGAAGCTGACGCACAAGTTACACGTCACACGAGCTAGCATCCGGTCCCCTTGGAAACCAGGTCACGTGGGACGCTGCGGGTGTGCGGCCTCCTGGAGCAACGCAACAACAGCAGTGAAGGGTAAGACCGGGCTCGTTTTGGAGCACAAACTTTATTGCATTAACAGCATTTTCAAGTTCTTGACTGTAAGCTCCCAACTGCGGGCATTATATTGGAAGTGTACTGGAGTTAACAGGCCGATTACTAGTTCGGTTGTCAGTGGATGCCAACATATATATCTGCTCTACCTACTTGCGGGACATTATCATCTTAAGCTTGTAGTTGCTGGACTTTACCATTGGGATAGCATTGCCGATTGTGGATAACAGTATACATTGCCTTATTAGAGCCATTCTGTGGATTGAGTGTGCATTGTAATTGATTGGGACATATTTATTGATGTACCACATTTTATGTATGTTTTAGGGGTATGTTCTTAATTTAAATTTTATATTAAATTGTATAACTACCATCCCTTAGAGTGTTGTCCTTTGAAGTGTCCCCCCCCCACACCTGTTTTTCTCTAGACAAATAATACAGGATGTAACTCAGGATCAGTACAGGATAAGTAATGTAATGTACACAGTGACTTCACCAGCACAATAGTGAGTGCAGCTCTGGAGTATAATACAGGATGTAACTCCGGATCAGTACAGGATAAGTAATGTATGTACACAGTGACTGCACCAGCAGAATAGTGAGTGCAGCTCTGGAGTATAATACAGGATGTAACTCAGGATCAGTACAGGATAAGTAATGTATGTACACAGTGACTGCACCAGCAGAATAGTGAGTGCAGCTCTGGAGTATAATACAGGATGTAACCCAGGATCAGTACAGGATAAGTAATGTATGTACACAGTGACTGCACCAGCAGAATAGTGAGTGCAGCTCTGGAGTATAATGCAGGATGTAACTCAGGATCAGTACAGGATAAGTAATGTATGTACACAGTGACTGCACCAGCAGAATAGTGAGTGCAGCTCTGGAGTATAATACAGGATGTAACTCAGGATCAGTACAGGATAAGTAATGTATGTACACAGTGACTGCACCAGCAGAATAGTGAGTGCAGCTCTGGAGTATAATACAGGATGTAACTCAGGATCAGTACAGGATAAGTAATGTATGTACACAGTGACTGCACCAGCAGAATAGTGAGTACAGCTCTGGAGTATAATGCAGGATGTAACTCAGGATCAGTACAGGATAAGTAATGTATGTACACAGTGACTGCACCAGCAGAATAGTGAGTGCAGCTCTGGAGTATAATACAGGATGTAACTCAGGATCAGTACAGGATAAGTAATGTATGTACACAGTGACTGCACCAGCAGAATAGTGAGTACAGCTCTGGGGTATAATACAGGATGTAACTCAGGATCAGTACAGGATAAGTAATGTATGTACACAGTGACTGCACCAGCAGATAAGTGATTTAGTTTTTGGTACTTGAGCTGATACCTAAGCAGACTTTCAACACCTGGTTTTTAGACAATAGGGTGGGTGGATGTGTAGTTTAGAGAAAATGAGGGTGAAAAGTCTATTTTTTTTTTACATTTAAACACATTCCACATTTCAGTCCATGTCTCTTTCTCCGTTCATAAAGCTGAACCTTTTCTCACTAATCTCAGTGTTTAACAGACAAAGATTATTTTAAGCTTTAGCAAATACAGTATGCTAAACATATTTTTGCTCATTCAATATATCCACCCCTGTCAGAACATGCCAAGGGCTACTAACTGAAGGCTGCAGCAAACAAGCAGAGAAGAAAGGGCACACAGGAAAATGTCTCAGGTTCTCATTAAACCAAAGTTTTATTTCTACAGAACTCAAGGACAAGTTGCGTTTGTTTCAGTTTGTTGCAGTTGAAATTCTGTGCGGAGATAAGATATTTGATAAAAATTCTAACAGACGATAATGATCCAAAATAAATAAATAATAAAGAAAGAAGACGTTCCATACTGTGCCCAGCAAGTGGCAAATCACGGAGTGTGATCTTATATTTTTTTCAAGACCAGCAAATAAAACTTTTTGCATAATCACACAGGGAATATCTCTGCTCCTTATTGTAAATAAGCTCCCAGAGACATATTTTTCACACATCATGTTTTGAAAGTCAAAATCTGCCTTTCAAGTAGTTTATTCTGCCCCTAATATGATTAAGTCAAAAAGTTGGTAAAAAAAACAGCACAACACAAGTAAATCTTTTATTTTATTGCATTTTAGTTTTAATCCTACAAACTCAAGTCACAATTAATACTTGAATTTTGGTAAAGATTATAAATAGTGTTGAGCGAATCGAAACATTTGAAGCGGAATTCGATCGAAAGTTTAGGAAAAATCTGATTTACTACGAAGCCAAATTTTCTTGCGCTTCATAGTAACAATTTTTTTTTTTTCTAAAATGGCTGCTGCATGTGTTACAAAGTGACAGTTAGAAGCCTGGGAATAGAGATCACCCATATAGACGTGCAGCCAGCCAATCAGCAGATAGCAAGCTCCTGTGATGTCATAGCCTTATAAAAAGCCTCATCCCACACGATTTACACCATTTTACTGTGAGCTTAGCTTAGGGACAGACGTGACAGGCGCTAGAGACAGTGTTGTAGAAAACTATTAATAGAAGAACAGTAGATAGGAAGAGTCCAGGGAGACTGCAGGGAGAGCACATGGAGACTGCAGTAAAGAGTCCAGGGAGACTGCAGGGAGAGCACATGGAGACTGCAGTAAAGAGTCCAGGGAGACTGCAGGGAGAGCACATGGAGACTGCAGTAAAGAGTCCAGGGAGACTGCAGGGAGAGCACATGGAGACTGCAGGAAGAGTCCAGGGAGACTGCAGAGACAGTGCAGGATGAGTGTAATTGCCATGTGCATCTTGTTAAACTGCTGGCACAATCCCCCGTTAATCTGTTAGTTTATACATAGAATTACTATACCTCAGTATTAAAGGGCGGTCTAACATATCACCGTCTGCATCTTGTTAAACTGCTGCCACATTAACAATTAATCTCTTAGTTTACATGGAAAATTACTGTGCCTCATTATTAAAGGATGGTCTAAAATATCACCATCTGCATCTTATTCAACTGCTGACACAATCCCCATTAATTTGTTAATACATATATTGAATTACTGGGACTAAGTATTAAAGGGCGGTCTAATATATCACCGTCTGCATCTTGTTGAACTGCTGCCACATTCCCAGGTAATCTCTTATTTTATATATAGAATTACTGTGCATCAGTATTAAAGGGTTGTCTACTAGTTTTTAGGCTCCTGTCTCTTATGGCAATAATCCTGTGGCCATGTGTGATCCATCCACCATGTTCGGCCCGTCTGGTATTAACCCTAATACATGTTTAAAGTGAAATCCTATCCGGTTCTTAGTACATATTTGTATAGTTTTTGATTTTGCACTTGGAATATGGAAATCATTTTTCTTTTATAAAGGGATTTATATCTAGAGTGTTAAAAGTAATTTCTGTTCTATCAGTAGTTTTCCATGTGACAGAACAAAGCCATTTACAATGTTAGTATGTACATTTTCATATTTATTCTCAGTCTGTTTTTGAAAGTTCTTCATCGGTTGTACTGTTTTCAGAGCATATAGAACGGGGCCCATTTTTGGTTTAGCATTTTTGCTTTTTCCTCCCAAAGTTCCAATAGCCATAACTATTTACATTTTCTATTCATATAGCCAAATGAGGACTCATTTTGGGGGGGGGATAAGTTGTACTATTTAAGAGCACCATTCAATTTACCATGACTGTTTTTGGAAAAGGGTGGGGGGGAAAATTGGGGGGGTTAATAAAAAAAAATATATAAAACACACTACAATCCCGCCAATTTTTGGGGGTTTTGACTTCACAGCATTCCCTGTGCTCTTAAAATGTACTAACATTCTTATTCTGCAGCTCAATTTGAATACAGCAATAGCAAATGAATACTTTTTTTATCTACTACTCTTAAAAAAATAAAAACCTTTTGAAAAAAATGAAAATTTTCTTTGCATATTCTGACAGCCATAACCTTTTTATATTTTAGTCTACAGAGCTGTATGAGGGCTTCTTTTTTACGTGACAAAATGTAAATGTACTGTTTTTGTGGTAAGTGCAACTTTTTGATCACTGATATTCTATTTTTTTGTGAGGGAAATTTTGACAAAAAAGGTGATTCGTGTATAAATTTATTTTTTTCTCCATTACGGCGATAATTGCACATGAAATTTCTATTAATATTTTAATAGTTCAGTAATTTTCGATCAAGGCGATACCTTATATGTTTTTTTGTTTATATATTTTTATATGTAAAATTGGAAAGGGGGAATTTAACCTTATATTTATTTATTTATTTTACTTTTACAGTGGCATGCTCTCTGCTGTGCCTTGTGCGCAGCACAGCAGAAAGGTTGCCATGGCAGAGAGGTAAGCTTCAAAAGCATCCAGCTAGCCCAACAGTGCCTCGTAGTTTTACTGCAGGGGCTCGGATCAGAAAGCAGAAGTAGACGCATCCCTTTGCCTTACCTCACAGATCGTTGTTGATTGCTGCATCTGAGCGGCTAAGTGGTGGGGTTCAGCGGAATTGCCATTCCCCGTCATTTTGTACTGGTGTCTGCTGTATGATACAGCTGGCATCCGCCACGTATGGAACAGGCTCCCTGCCTCAGCCTGATCCATACATTCACTCAGCCACCGTACAAGTATATCTGATACAATGTAGTTTGTAACTAATCGAATTTTGACAAATTTACCAAATCTAATTTTTCAAAACTTTTCATCACAAATAACAAGCATGTGGGAATTGAAAGTAGTTTTCCTAAATTAATTTAATACTGCCACCTATAAACAGAATATGATTACATTAATACTGCTTTCATAAATAGATTTGAGATAGTCACAAAATTTTCAGACATGAATAAATGTCTATATCTCATGTTATCAATATGCTTGCTAATCATCCAGGATTTGAGCAAATCTGCTGAAGTGTCAGATAATAAATGTACTAATCACAAAAAGTTAGGGATATTTGACTTGTGGGTGAAATTTCAGGATGAACGTAAAATGCACTCTAACCTTTACAGGAGAACTTAATATAACCTTCCCTAAACTTCTGAAAGCACATGTCCAACTGTTCCTTGTTTCAGTACTTTATGTACAACTTGCTGTTCTCTAACAAGGAGCAGAACGGCAAAATTCACAACAGGTGTTTGATCCATGGATCGCCCAATCAATTTCCTGTTTTAATTAGAATTGGTATTCAAACAGTCCTCCTCATCATGCTGTTCACATTTTGACATCATGAGACCAAGACGACACCTAACATTTGATCAACAGTACCTCACCATTGCGAGTCTTCATTCAGGAGCTTCTCAGATGGAAGTGGCCGCTGAGCTTAGAGTGTCACAGTGTCATCAGCAGGTTGCCACAGAAATACAGAGAGACTGGAAGAGTCACAGAAAGGCAGAGAAGTGGACGTCCTTTGGCCACACCCCACACTGATGACCGTTTCATGCCCTATTTTCATGATATAATATCACTTAAGCGGGAACTTTTTACTTTTTCTATAAATTTCATCCCAAAGCCAAATATCCCTAACTTTTTGTGAGTAGTGTATCATTACAAGTAAAAGGAGGAGGGCAGTAACCAGGAGCAGCAGTGAGGTAGAAAATACTTTTGCAGCTGAACAGGAAGTTTATATGTTAGCACAAGAGCTTTACTCATAACCCTACAGGTCGGTACTTTGAGGTGATCACCTTCTTGATGGTGGAGCTGCTTCTGATAGAGTAAGAAAAAATTAGGAAGAAGATTCCTCTATAATTTCTGAATTAATTGGATAAAAGCTAGTCTTCACCCACTGTCACCACCAGAGATCTGAGAAGCTCTGACAGACGTTCTTCAGTACCTCTTGCTTGAGGTTCTTTTGTTTTGGTTTCGTTTTGTCATCTCGTTTCCGTCTCTCAGCTGTCATCTAGTTGCACTGATTGCATACCTTTAGATCCCCTCCCATACTGCATCAATTTGCGGTTTATACAACTTCCTGGATGGTGCTCACTGCTAGATGCTGCAACTGCTGGCTCTTCAGTTAAGTCTGTTCCTTTATTTGTGTTTTCCCTTTGGCTTGATCTAGGTGACCCTGACTCCCTCCGTATTAAGTGTAGGGAGCCGGTGGTCGTGTCCCCTCACTATTATAGGGTTTTCAGGTGTCACACAGTCTAGGTACGAGGGCATAAAGATCTTTGCATGGGCTGAGTAGTCAAGGAGAGCTCTAGGGCTTTTATAGGGCTTACCCTTATGTTCCTTAGTTTGGGATCAAGTCAGTCGGATCTTTGTTTGTGTCTTCTAGTTTTCTGCAACACCATCCGTGACACCCACCATGTCTGGGAAAAATGCTACTTTGACATTCAGCATGCACAGAGAAAAACGTCAAACAAATGAAATATACAAGTCATTAGTGATGAGCGGCAGGGGCAATATTCGAATTTGTGATATTTTGCGAATATTTGGTGAATATTTGCAATAGATTTGCAAATTCGAGAATTCGTTATCTCAAGTCATTATTTTCTTGATTGCGGAAATCGGCAATATAAAAATTCACAATAAAAATTTGCGTTATGAAAATTCGCAATCAACACTACTCCTACAGTCAAAGATATTGCAGCCTTCTCATTGGCCCACAAGCTAGAAGCAGGGAGGGATCATGTGTACTAATAAAAAAACGAAATTTGAATATTCAAAATTACTATATATATCATTATATTCTAAATATTTGCGAATTTTCGAAGTGCCGAAATATAAATTCACAATTCTAGTATTCGTGATCAACACTACAAGTCATATAATGGCCAGAAAGTGTTTCCCTTGTGTACACACACAAATTGCACTACTGAATATAAAGCAAAGATTGTTGAAAGGCTAGTTGCCGTTAAACTACTATAATACTGTCTCCTATGTGCAAGAATATAACTACTATAATACTGCTCCTCTGTACAAGAATATAACTACTATAATACTGCTCCTATGTACAAGAATATAACTACTATAATACTGCTCCTATGTACAGGAATATAACTACTATAATACTGCTCCTATGTACAAGAATATATCTACTATAATACTGCTCCTATGTACAAGAATATAACTACTATAATACTGCTCCTATGTACAAGAATATAACTACTATAATACTGCTCCTATGTACAAGAATATAACTACTATAATACTGACTCCTATATAAAGAATATACTACTATATTACTGGCTCCTATGTACAAGAATATAACTACTATAATACTGCTCCTATGTACAAGATATAACTACTATAATACTGCTCCTATGTACAAGAATATAACTACTATAATACTGCTTCTATGTACAGAATATAACTACTATAATACTGCTCCTCTGTACAAGAATATAACTACTATAATACTGCTCCTATGTACAAGAATATAACTACTATAATACTGCTCCTATGTACAAGAATATAACTACTATATACTGCTCCTATGTACAGGAATATAACTGCTATATACTGCTTACTATGCTCCTATGTACAAGAATATAACTACTATAATACTGCTCCTATGTATAAGAATATAACTACTATAATACTGCTCCTATGTACAGGAATATACCTACTATAATACTGCCTCCTATGTACAAGAATATAACTACTATAATACTGCTCCTATGTACAAGAATATAACTACTATAATACTGCTCCTATGTACAAGAATATAACTACTATAATACTGCTCCTATGTACAAGAATATAACTACTATAATACTGCTCCTATGTACAAGAATATAACTACTATAATACTGCTCCTATGTACAAGAATATAACTACTATATTACTGCCTCCTATGTACAAATATAACTACTATAATACTGCACCTATATACAAGAATATAACTACTATAATACTGCTCCTATGTACAAGAAATAACTACTATAATACTGCTCCTATATACAAGAATATAACTACTATATTACTGCTCCTATGTACAAGAATATAACTACTATAATACTGCTCCTCTGTACAAGAATATAACTACTATAATACTGCCTCCTATGTACAAGAATATAACTACTATAATACTGCTCCTATGTACAGGAATATAACTACTATAATACTGCTCCTATGTACAAGAATATAACTACTATAATACTGCACCTATGTACAAGAATATAACTACTATAATACTGCCTCCTATGTACAAGAATATAACTACTATAATACTGCTCCTATGTACAAGAATATAACTACTATAATACTGCTCCTGTGTACAAGAATATAACTACTATAATACTGCTCCTATGTACAAGAAAATAATTACTATAATACTGTCCCTGATGTAGTATTTTCTTGAGTAATGAGAATACTTTATGAATGTGACTTTTTTATATCTTAGTTTTCAATCCTTACCCAGGATCCTTTGTTCTTTCAGAGTCGTCCGGCAGATGTCTCTCTTTACTTCCCTTTTGCTGAGATTTTCGTCACGTTGCGTGAGGTGACCGCGGATTCGCTCTGTGTGAGGATTTCCTCTTCTGTATGCCAAGGGGCATAATTACCTGTAAATTGTTTTACACCTGCACTGACTTTATTGTTGTGCTTTATATGACTTATTATCGGCGCTGACACCTGTGACACATTTCTCGATTAATATATGAATATTTCAGATTAAACGCCTCTCATTTCGAGCTGCGGATGATAAATATGCGCTGATACTTGCGGGGTCACATATGAATAGGTATTGGCTCCTTTATATTTGGGAATTTACCAGCACTACACTACAGAGTCTCCTTGATCTATAATTCATCCGATGGCGTTGCAGCTGTCTGCATTAAATGGGTTAGTAAATCTTCCATGAGTATTGATTATAACTTAATATCATCCATTACATATAGGCCATTTGTAGAGGACAATAGTAACCGGCAACATCAAGCATTTAATTAGTGGGAATACATTTCCATGAAACATTTTAATGCACAGAAATATTTGCTTACATATTACCTATAATAAAACCAGTTACCGTCTTGGCAGGCAGATAAAAGACTCACATTACATGTTATGAAGTCATTTTACATAATAATTTGAGAACACTTGGAGCTGAGCAAGCAGAATATTGTGTAAATTATTTATGGCTTTCCATTTAAGAGTCTAAACTGTGGTATACGCTCCGCGCCATCCGTCAGATCTCTGAAGATACCGGGAGAGGAAATAAAAATGGATTATGTTAAGAAGGCGACAGGAGAAAGGAAAAACATGGGATCTGTTGTCAACTCAAGACTCCTGTGCTGATGATATGAGGAGCTCTATGTCCTGTAAGAACGTTAATGAATGGTAAGGACATTGGTCTACTCCAAGAACTGGGTGGAAGGGCTCTGATTGAAATACCAACATATATGAGCAGAAGAGCAGAAGTCCTCTTTCTTTCACTGTTTTCTTACATAACATACCCCTTTCTTCTTATATTTATTTTACTTTCTCCCTCTCATCTGTCCTTCTTTCCGTAGTCCTTTCCTACCTTTGAATCTTCTTTCTTCCTTTCCTTCCTACCTTTTCCATTCCTTCCTTTCTTCCACCTATCATCTCATCCACCCTCCTTTGCTGTATCAAATCCTTCCTTTCATCATTCCGCCCATGCATTTTTCCAGTCTTCTTTCTTTTCTTTCCCTCACTCCTTTCCTTTTCCAGTCATGTCTTTCTCCCTCCCTTCATTTCCTCCTTTCATCATTCCACCCTTGCTTCCATACACCTTTCCTCCTTTTCTTACTTCCTTCCTCCAGTCATCTCTTCCACTCTTCCTTCCTTCCTTCCTTCCAGCAATCACCTTTTCAAACCTCATTTTCTTCTTTCTTCCATCATTCCATCCTTGCTTCCCTCCACCCATCTTACTTATTTTCCTTCCATCATTCTGTCCTTCCTTCTTTACACCCTTATTCCTTCATTTTTTTCCTTCCTCCCTTAAACTTTCTATTTCATCCTTCTCTCCCTTCTTCATTCCTTCTACTCTTCCTTTTTCTTTTTTTCTTCCTTCCTCCCGTCACCCCGTCCACCCTCCTTTCTTTCTTTCTTTCTTTCTTTTTTTCTTTCCTTCCTTCCTCCTGTCACCCCTTCCATCCACCTTTCTTTCCTTTTTTCCTTCCTTTCTTCCTTCCTTCTGCCACTCCTTCCACTCTCTTTTCTTTCTTCTTTCTTTCTTTCTTTCTTTCTTTCTTTCTTTCTTTCTTTCTTTCTTTCTTTCCTTCCTCCTTCCCCCTCCTTTCTTTCCTTCCTTAATTCCTCCCTCCCTACCTCCCTTCCTTCCTCCATCACCCCGTCCACCCTTCTTTCTTTCCTTACTTCATATCTCCCTCCCGCCACCCATTCCACCGTCCTTCCTTCCTCTCACCACCCCTTCGACCCTCCTTTCTTTCCTTCCTTCCTCCTGTCTCCCCTTCCCCCTCCTTTCTTATTTCCTCCCTACCTACCTTCCTTCCTTCCTCCCGTCACCCCGTCCACCCTCCTTTCTTTCCTTCCATCCTCCTGTCTTCCTTTCCCCCCTCCTTTCTTTCCTTTCTTATTTCCTCCCTACCTATCTACCTTCCTTCCTTTTTCCCGTCACCCCGTCCACCTTCCTTCCTTTCCTTCCTTCCTCCTGTCTTCCTTTCCCCCTCCTTTCTTTCCTTTCTTATTTCCTCCCTACCTATCTACCTTCCTTCCTTTTTCCCGTCACCCCGTCCACCTTCCTTTCTTTCCTTCCTTCCTCCTGTCTTTCTTTCCCCCCTCCTTTCTTTCCTTTCTTATTTCCTCCCTACCTATCTACCTTCCTTCCTCCTGTCACCCCTTCCACCCTTCTTTCCTTCCTTCCTCCCGTCACCCCGTCCACTTTTTTTTCTTTTTCCTTTCTTTCTGCACTTATCTCTAGATTGTGGCCCCTCACAGTTGGATTCAGCAGCCAGAAGTGGTCGTGACTTCACAGACAGGTAAGAGGGCTATGCTCTTGCGTTCTGTAGCTCTCAGTCACTTGTACTATGGAAACAGAGAAGCACAGTCTAGTTGTTTGCTTCCTTAGACCCGACCACCTCTGGCTACTGCATCCAGGTGGGAGGGGATTGGAGGGGCCCCTGTTCTAGAGGTAGATGTGGAGCCCAGAGGTGGGAGCCAACCTATGGATACTCTGGGAATGCTCTTTAACATTCCTTTATTATGAGTGACAAATGTAGTTGAGCAGAATCTGCCATTTAGCAGGGTTTTGGGAAGAGACACTGGGGTGTGCATTAACAGCATAGTAGCTTTAATATCGGCCTGAGCCCATGGATGAGGTTTGTGCTGGTTATGGACATACCCTTCCTTCTGCACACCTCAGTGAGGCATTAGATTTTCCTACAGTAGGATCCAGCAGACTGACTCTTTCCATGTGGATAAAGAGTCCAGCGGCTGACAGGGCTCAGTCCCCAGAATGGCTGGATCTCGTGGCTGAGTTAATAGGACTCTACCTCTATACACGAAGAACTGTGTGTGGCCCTTTAACCTCGCTCTGTTCCCTCTATTGTAGAGCGGCTCCTCCGTCACTTGCACACGGCGCTGGTGTCAGCAGGTAATTGATTGCTACGTTTGAAGCGAGGCGATGAAGGCGGCATCGGCGGTAGACATATGTACCGGATACTCATTCTCTTTCATGTTTCCTTTGCTCAGATCTAAGAATTTAGTTGACAAGTAAAATCAATGTCTTGTTTTACTTTAACGAAATATCTTTGAAATTCTGATTGAAAAACACAAGCAAAAATACAAATACGTCCCCGCTATGTAGATCAGAAGGCGGCATAAATGCGAGGTGACAAGCGCTCATTCTTCTCTGCGCACACTGCATCCCTCATCATCACCTAATGAATGGGAAATCTCATGGATTAGAACTTTCCACACATTAAAGTTGAGCTTCTACTTCTCTGTAAAGTCTCTGGTCCTGTTAGCCCAGTGGATCAGAAGTTTCCCCTGTAGGGCCCAGATTCTCCCCCATACGTCTATATGCGGCTCGAAGACATTAAAGGGTTGTCCAAGAATTGAATACGGATGACCTCTCCTTAGGACAGAAGATCAACATCTGGACCTCTGCCACCTCTGCCGATCAGCTGGAGGAACGGGGGCTGCAGCCTCACCCTAGACTTTAATTATTTTACTTTTTTTTACAGCGCATTCGCATCACCATTTAGCTTTCCGTTCTTCTGATCCGTCAGAAGAAGAGAGAGGAAAAAAAACAGGATCCTGTAAAAAAACGGATCCTGTTGCATCAGTTGCGTTCCTTTTGAACTATTTCCGTCTGAGATCCGTTTTTTTAGACAGATCAGAGACAGATGCATTTTTCTGTGCACAGATCATCAGAGCATGTTCTGGGCAGGCACTCGGGGATGTTGGTCGATTTCTGCTCTGAAGCCTGCAGTGTTCTGTGGACTGTAAATTACTACTATCTATGTGGCAGTAGATACACCTTTACTTTTGTGATCATTGTATAATGAGTGGTGCGGTTTTCCAGAATCATTATGGCTTACATTTTTCCATCAATTTCAGGATCTTTGCTTGCTGTCAGTTAGTGGAAACAGATGAGGCTTCTCTGCAATGCATCCTGTGCCGGCCTGTAACACAGCAGCATAAATCTCTTCTTGTCCTAATAGTTTGCTACAATGTATCAGTCCAGGGTGTTACACTCATGTTAATGCTTATCTTCAGGAGGGAAGGATCGGGAGGATTACCGCTGACCGCGGGGATCTCCCAGATGGATCACTCAGGTGTAGGAACAGAGATCCTGTATTCTGGGTCTGACTGCACTTCCCAGGATTGTAATAATCTACAGCCCAACAACAGCTTCTACAGACTAACAAATTACACGATTCTGGGCTCTAATTGGTAATGAAATCCTTGTCTTCCCCCTAATTATAATGGAAATGAGATGCTGGAAGAAGCCGCCGTCTGCAGACTCACCCAACACGCCGCATGTTACGACAACTTAATCACCACATTATTATCATTTATATGACCTGCTTCAGACGATGATATTTTTACAGTCTGGGGTCATCTGCATCTAAATCGATGTATTAGAAGACACAATACAAGACGCTATGGGGAGCCATCTGCATCGTGCACAGCAACGGTGAAGGAGCACCGAGTGTTACTGCGTGGCAAAAGCAGCAAATATACTGCATAAGGGAAATGCTAATAGACGAGCGCAAATTAATTTTTAGCTTGTAGCAGTTTAAGTGTTTATGCAGAAAATGTGTTGGTAAAGATTGGGGGCCGCACAGGATGATGCACAGACTGTTCCGGACACTGCCTGGAAATATCCGTGTTTTATTTTCTTTTAATGAGAAAGGATGGGATTGTGGGGAGCAGTCTACAGGGGACACCTGAATGTACCTCTGACCACCAGGCACAAGGCGCTGCATCTACTGCTGACCACCAGTCATCTAATGCCTCAGGTACCATTAACCACCAGTTATCAGGCACTGTAAGTATCACTGATTTACTGTATCAGACACCGACCGTCAAACACTAGAGGTACCACTGACCACCAATCATCAGACACTAGAGGTACCACTGATCACCAGTCATAAGACACTAGAGGTACCACTGATCACCAGTCATCAGACACCAGAGGTTCCACTGATCACCAGTCATCAGACACCAGAGGTTCCACTGATCACCAGTCATCAGACAGTAGAGGTACCTCTGATCGCTAGTCATGAGACACTAGAGGTACCTCTGATCGCCAGTCATCAGACACCAGAAGTACCACTGATCGCCAGTCATCAGACACCAGATGTATCACTGATCACCTGTCATCAAACACCAAAGGTACCACTGATCACCAGTCATCAGACACCAGAGGTTCCACTGAACACCAGTCATCAGACACCAGAGGTTCCACTGATCACCAGTCATCAGACAGTAGAGGTACCTCTGATCACCAGTCATCAGACAGTAGAGGTACCTCTGATCGCCAGTCATCAGACACCAGAAGTACCACTGATCACCTGTCATCAAACACCAAAGGTACCACTGATCACCAGTCATCAGACACTAGAGGTGCCACAGACCACCGGTCATCAGACACTAGAGGTGCCACAGACCACCGGTCATCAGACAACACAGGTATCACCAACCAATAGTTATCAGGCACTGCAAGTACCACTGATCACCAGTCTTTAGACACTAGAGGTATCACTGATCACCAGTCATCAGACACTAGAGGTACCTCTGATCGCCAGTCATTAGACACCAGAAGTACCACTGATCACCAGTCATCAGACACTAGAGGTGCCACAGACCACCAGTCATCAGACACTAGAGGTGCCACAGACCACCGGTCATCAGACAACACAGGTATCACCAACCAATAGTTATCAGGCACTGCAAGTACCACTGATCACCAGTCTTTAGACACTAGAGGTATCACTGATCACCAGTCATCAGACACTAGAGGTAACTCTGATCGCCAGTCATCAGACACCAGAAGTACCACTGATCACCAGTCATCAGACACTAGAGGTGCCACAGACCACCGGTCATCAGACAACACAGGTATCACCAACCAATAGTCATCAGGCACTGCAAGTACCACTGACCACCTGTCATCAGACACCAGAGGTATCACTGACTACTACTAGTCATCAAGCAACAGAGGTACCACTGATCACCAGTCATCAGACCCCAGCGGTGCAACTAATCACCAGTCATTAGACACCAAAGGTACCACTGATCACCAATCATTAGACACTAGAAGTACCATGGACCACCAGTGATCAGACACCAGAGGTACCACTGATCATCAGTTATCATACACAAAAGGTACCACTGATCACCAGTCAGAGGTAACAATGATTACCAGTCATCAGACACCAGAGTTACTACTTACCACCAGTCATCAGACACCAAAAGTACCACTGACCACCCATCAGACACCAGAGGTACCAATGACCACCAGTCATCAGACACTAGAGGCACCATTAACCACCAGTCATTAGCCACTGCAAGTACCCATGACAACCAGTCATCAGGCACTAAAAGTACCACTGACCTCTAGACAACTAGACATCAGGCACCGCAAGTACCACTACCTACCAGTCATAAGACTCTGCAAATATCTTTTTTACAGAAACTAAAGGTCACTCTGGGTGTCAAAAACCCTATGCTGAATGAATTAGTGACCATGGTGCTGAACAGTAAAAATGTGGAATGTTCTACTGACCAACAAAAACTAGATGACATACTTTACCTCGACCAGCAGAGACAAGATGCACAATATAGAACCTCTGGGGCTGCAAAATAATTAAATATTACACATAAGACAAGGAAACCAGAGCACCAGGAGGTAAAGACGCAGAACATCAGATTCTGGGACCTCTAGTCCTCCACTGAGTGAAGTGCCTGCATAGTACACATCGTACTACAGGAGATATGATAGGAAGCATCTTGAACACTATCGCCATTATGCTAACGATACAAATAGAAAGGTTTCCAGTGGCAACATTGTTGCTGTTCATTGTTTCTGTGCTAGAAATATGGCTTTAATAATGTCATATAAGGATTGTGTGTGGCGGTGGGTCGGCATTAGCTTTTACTTTCCTCTTTAACCTACATTTTGTTCCTGTGTTTAGCGCTGTTACTGGCTACCTCAGGATTACCATGATTTGTTTGCGGTATTTTATATATTTTTTTCTCTGCATTTTCAGGAACGTTTCAAGAGTACAATTTTATTTGAATCCCCACGGGCATCTGGCACTACTTCTAAGGCGAGGTGTTCTTGTAGTCCCATAGGGGCTGGTGCTATACACGTTCTGTCACAGTCAATTCATTAGCAGAGCCGAGAAAAAACTGTTATAGAGAAAGAAAGAGACTTGTTTTCTGCCTTTTTCTTACCGCGTCTGAGGAATACACAGTGCACTGCACTTCACCTAAACTGAGATAGCTGGAGTGGGTAACCTGCAGTCTGTTAACCTCTACAGCACCACAAGTCCCAGCACATCCCTGATGGCCTCGTTAGATGTACAGTCTCTGGGTCTATGACAATCTATCAGTCAAAAACACAGGGAATGCATTTCATATAGACAGGTCTAGGGTGTGGGTAAAATGCAGCCTCAGGCTAGAAGTTGAAGTAAGTTCAGTACAGCTTTGAAATTGAGATATCAGGAGTGGGTAGCCTGCAGTCTATTAACCTCTACAGCACCACAAATCCCAGCACATCCCTGGTGGCCTCATTAGATGCCCAGTTTCTGGATCTATGACAATATGCTGTATCAATGAACAATACAAGGAATGCACTTCAGGGCTGTGGGTAAAATACAGCATCAGGCTAGAAGTTGAGGTGGCTTCAGTGCAGCTTTAAACTGGGTCTCCTTGGGTTACTGGAAGAAATTATTCTGGGGATCCACAGTCCATCCATAAGAACATGAGTACTTTTGATTGCATCAGACTTTTGTTATCATTGCACATGCAGGACATAACTTCTATAAGGCCTTCTACGTCATTTAGCAGTCACTCCATGGAAGTGCGTCCAGTAATGGATCCTTCATTGGAGCTCTTAGTGAAGGTAGTTCTTTAGCATTGCACTGAAAATGTGTGCTACTCAGTGGCAAATAATTGGTCCCAAAGACAGCCCCAAATGGTTGTCATCTGCTAAAGGATTTGGACCCATTACTTTATAGAACAGGGGTCCGTTGGATCATTAGATACTCTGGTGTAGGGCAGAAGGCACCAGTTTATCGAAGTAGTGTAAGGCAGGTAGGTAGATTACTTTTTTTTTGGCCAATTTATGATGGACGAACATCAGCCGGAACGGTTCAAATATTTGCGAACCGCGCGTTCGCGGCAGCCCACATTGACTTTAATGGCAGGCAAACCTGAAAAACCTTCAGGTCCTATTTGCAACCACCAAATACTTACTGGAAGTGCACAAATAGTCTCACAACATGGACAGTGACATACCAGAGGGGGATCATTGGCAAAAATATCCACCAAAAAATATGTATTTTTATCAGGGGCCATTTTTATGCATCCTAAAGGGAAACTCTTAAAAATGTGCCCTGCTGGAGCCTAGATAATTTTTATTTTAGGCCACAGGAGTTCAGGCCCCAAAAATAAGGCATTCACTTGACAGAAAAGAACTTGTGATGATGTGGCTGGAGGTACATTAGGCGGGCACTGGATACAAACTTTACTGTAGGCCAGTACAGGCCCCAAAAATTAGGCATTCGCCTGACAGAAAATACCTTTTATGCCGCTGTATATACATAAGACAAGGACCATTCTTTGTTCTGGGTGGTGGATATGTGTGGGCTGGCATGAGGAAATTCAATTACACGTGGTTATCAGAGGTGTTGAATTCCTCCGAGATCCATGCCTCATTCATTTTTAGAAATGTGAGGTAGTCCACGCTGTTGTGAGCTAGGCGAGTGCGCTTATCGGTCATGATCCCCCCTGCTGCGCTGAATGTCCTTTCGGACAGGACACTCGACAAGGGGCAAGCCAAGAGTTCCATGACAAATTGTGTCAGCTCTGGCCAAAGGTCAAGCCTGCACACCCAGTAGTCCAGGGGTTCCTCACTTCTTAGAGCATCCACATTGGCCGTTAACCCGATGTAGTTGGACACCTGTCAGTCTAGGCCAGTGATGGCTAACCTTGGCACTCCAGCTGTGGTGAAACTATGACTCCCAGCATGCTCCATTTATTTCTATACAGTTCTGAGAGCAGCCAAGCAAGGGGGGCATCTTGGGAGTTGTAGTTTTACCACAGCAGGAGTGCCATGGTTAGCCATTACTGGTCTAGGCGTTCCCTGAGGCTGGATCCGGAGAGCGGCTGTCGATGAATTGGCTGCAAGAATGATCTCATATCTGAAGGGACCAACATATCTTCAAACTGCCCTCTTTTTGTAGGATTGGTACCCGCACCTGTTTCGCTGTGGGTGGAAATTCCTCTGCCAGCGCCCGCAACAGCAGAATGCACCATCTCTCTAAGCAAGGCCTGGAAATGCTGCATTCTGACATCCCTCTGTGATGCAGGTAACATGTCCGCCATTTTGTGTTTGTACCGAGGATCTAAGTACGTTGCCACGGTCCCTGCCCCTTATGCTTTTTGTACGGGGGTCCCTCTTCAAACACTGGAGCATGAAGGCCCTAATTTGCACTAAATTGGAAGTGGTGGAGCGGCCTGGCTCCTGCTCATCATCCAGTATAATGTCGTCCACTGTCTCCTCCCCCCAGCAGCGGACAACACCATGGATTTCAGAAAAGTTTAAAATCCCCTTCAAAACCTGACCTTTTTGCTCCTCCTACCCCCCTCCCCCAGCCACCATCCTCCTCTGACTCCTCTCCAGACTCCTGCTGACTTGTCTCAGATGGAGTAGCCCCCCCGGGAGTTCATTCAGCATTGCGACTTCATCTTCCAGCTCCTGCTCCTCGATGGCTTGATCAATGACACTACGCAATGCACGCTCCAGAAAGAAGGCGTAAGGTACGATGTCACTGATGGCACCCTGGCTGCGACTGACCAGTTTGGTGATCTTATCAAATAGCCGCAGAAGTCTGCATGCGTCGCGCAGGAGCAGCCACTGCGCGGTGAAAAGAAACCAAGCTCCCCAGAACCTGTCCTGTGGCAGAGTTCGTACAGGTAGTCGTTAACGGTGCGTTTCTGCTGGAGCAGCCTATCGAGCATATACAAGGTGGAGTTCCAGCGCATCGGGCTGTCACAAATGAGACGTCTGATGAGAAAGGTGGTGTCGCCGCTGAATGTCAGCAAGGCGAGCCATGGCCGTGTAAGAACTTCTGAAATGGGCAGAGATTTTCCTGGCCTGCCGCAAGACATCCAGGACCCCGGGGTATTTGGCAACAAATCGCTGCACGACTAAGTTCAGGACGTGTGCCATGCACGGCACGTGCGTTATTTTGCCCCGTTTCTGTGCACTCAGCAGATTGGCACCGTTGTCGCACACCACTTTACCAACTGTCAAATTGAGCAGGGTTAGCCACTGGTCGGCCTGTGACGGCAAAGCTGAAAGCAGTGCAGGACCGATGTGACTTTTGGCTTCCAGGCACAACAGCCGCAGCACAGCATGGCAACGTCTCACCTGGCACGTCAAATAGGTTCTGGGGTGCTTGGGGCGCAGCAGAAGAGGCGGTAGCAGTGGAAAAGGAGGAGTCAGACAAGGAGGAGACGGAGGATGGAGTAGGAGAAGAAGAGGCAGGCCTGCATGCAATCCGTGGCGGTAACACTAAATCTACACGGGATCCACGGGTTACATGCTTGATGGCCATCAGGAGGTTCACCCAGTGGGCAGTAAAAGTTATGTACCTTCCCTGTCCGTGTTTGCTAGTCCACGTGTCTATGGTCAGATGTATCTTGGCACCGACACTGTGTGCCAGAGATATATTCACTTACCACTAAACATAGCCATATAGCTCTGGGATGCCCTTCTGGGAGAAATATTTCCTTCCGCGAACCTTCCATTATGGTGTGCCAATGGCCACAAATTTTCCAAAGGCCTCCAATTCCACCAGTTCATATGGCAGTAGTTGGCGGGCTAGCAATTCAGCCGTTGGGCAAGAGGGTTATCTATCAACTTTTTACGCTCAAAGAATTGGGCCACGGAAGCATGCCTTCTGCCAGAGGAACATGATGATGGCACGGTGGAAGGTGGAGTGAAGGACAAATGGGAAGAGAAGGAGAAGAGGCAGGACGTGGAACGCCGGCAGTGTGGCTTTGTGGGTTCTGATGGCCTTGCTCCCACTGGGCTCAGTGATGGGAGGCCAGATATCCTTCTTAAGGCGGTCGTCCCTAGGTGAGTGTTGGGCTTACCGCAACTTAAGGCTCGCTCCAGATACATTTGCAGTCTGCTTTTTGCCTCCTGTGCACTGCGAGCTCTGCCTGCTTCTCCTCCTTCTCCTCCCTCTCTGCTGCTCCTTCTCCTCTTCCTCTCTTGTGACATGTGACATCAATCGACACGTCAGCATCGTCACCTTCACCACCACTGACATTTGAGATCTCAGGGTAGGCAACAACAACGGGGACCTCCCTTCTTGGTATAATCTAGGTACTGTCGCTTAGACCGCTGGTTTGTGCCCGTTGCTACCTCCTCTTCCTCATCCGATGTCAAGAATGGTTGCGCATCGGTAAGGTCTGGGAATGGATGGGAAAATAATCACTCTGATACGAGTGGAGAGGCTATGGTGGTGGTGTATTTGGGGGTGCAGATACAGAGGATGAGATGGGTGCAGAAGCAGAAGGGTGAGTGAGCCACTCAACCAACTCTGGTGTGCCCTTTGAAGTAATTGCACGCACCTTTTCCAACTTTCCACTTAGGCTCCGACCTGGTGCACATGCCCGACCCCTCCCACCCTTCCTATGCCTGTCATTTTCAAAATGACCCTGTGCCTAAGTCCGTAGAGAAGAGGAGTATTTGTGGAAGCAGGTATCTCGCAGGCCTCAAGCAATATTTGGTGGATGCAGGTATATCACACCCCTAAATAATTTTTTTTGCCACAACAGTTATTTCACATCAACTTGTTTATTTGTGGAAGAAGGTATATCACACCCCTCAATCAGTTTTTTTTGTGGGCAACAGGTATCACACAAGTTGCAAATAGTTGTTCCAATAGCGTTTGTCCCTCTATATAGCTGCGGTATCGCAGCAGAACCGCACACAACTGCTGCACAATACAAATGCACTATTATATACTTTCTATGTTAGAAAGTATATTATAAGTATATTACACCCCTCAGTATAATACACCTATACCAGTTCTTAAAATGACTTTTGTGGCCCTATTAGCGTTTGGTGTCCCTAACAGCCTGTCCCTGCTCCATAAAGTGACCTCTCCCTACACTGGCAAAAGACTGAATGTAAAATGGCGGCCAGATCTGGTTCTGTGATAGGGTAGGTGGTGTGTCCATGTGCTGAAACGTCTCAATTGGCTGTTCTGTCCCACCTGATGGATGTGTCATGGATCAAAGTTCGCCGCAATGTAACAGAATATGGCGCCGGCAGACAACGCCATATGTTTTTTTGCCAGATGTTCGGCAAATCGCGAACGTGCAAAGTTCGCTGCAAAACGACTGCCGGGCGGACCGCAAGGCCATCTCTATTGGCAAGATAATGCGTTTAAGGGCCAGACCAGACCCTTCATTAGATAAAACCTATGCTGCTGGGCCATTTTGGCCCTGCTTTAAAGTTTCTCCTTGGTGACCTCACTCAGTAGTATATGAAAAGGTCCCTCCAAGAAGTTAAATAAAGGACTATAATTGGACTCCATTTCCATTTTAAGGGAGCAAGAACACCCTTTGAGCAGTCTATCCCTAATGCCAGCACAAGAGAGGGTTGACAAGTGGGCAGACCCCAACCAAAATCATCTGCCAGGGAAAGGAAGATGGTTAAACATGGCAGATGTGTATGGATGGGGGGGGGGGGGGGGTGATCCAAGCAGGGCAGCTCACACAGGCTGTAGATAAGGGAGGAGATCATACACAAGGCAAACTACAGGAGGAGAATCACATAGGCTCGGTACAAGTGTAAAGAGAAAGCAGAGCACTGTATGCACGCTCTGCAGGTGAGGAGGGAGATCCCACACTCCACAGAATCACTGTCAATACAAGGAAGAGGATATCCTTCATAACCTTTAGATGGAGAAATCGGTCCAAGAATGAGGCTCTGCAGATACATAATAGCTAGTGAAGGCAGCAGCACACTGGACAATCCAGCATGCAGTACTGGGAGAGACACAAAGACCTTCGAATATGAATAACATATGAAGATTGTAGAGTGTTACAGTGTTAAGCTGCATTTACACAAGCCAATGATCGTCCTGATTATCGGGAATGACCGCTCCTGCGAAGGTCACTACTGAGAATCAGCCTGTGTAAATGTGCCACCGAAACGCTTATTCATCGGGAGATCCTGACGCTCATGAGGCAGCATAATTGTGCATGAGGACGAGAGATTGCTATAGCTGTCCCTCGTCCTCCTACAGTGAAGGAGATCACCGCATGTAAATTCAGAGATCTCCTCCACTAAGCGAGCAGCCAACTGTCAGGTAGGAACGCTTCCTTCCCAACAATCGGTTGCATAAGCGTCCCCAATCCACCCTAACTTTTCTACTCAAGGTAACCACTATCACTATGTAAACATTATTTTAGTCCTTGTCAGCTTGGCTGAGATTGCTTACCATTGAGATTTACTACTAGACCTATTAGCTGCATGGGCCAGAAGGAAGATTTGTAGATTTAAGGTCCCTTTACATGGGATGATATTACAGCAGATATTCGGGAAGGAAACATAACTCCTGACAATCTGCTGATTACTAGCGGAGGAGACTGGTGTATTTACATGCAGCCATCACCTCCAGAGTATGGGGAGGAGCGATCACTAATGCCATCACTCTTAGTCATTTGCTGGCAGCAGATCGTGTTTAAACGACATGATTTACTGTCGGTAAACACTTGTGGGTGTGCACAAATGATCAGATTACACGATGGATGAGCGTTTCTCTCGTTCAATGGGTGGTCGGCGGTACATTTACATTGCCTGATTATCACTCGTTATGATCATCGCATTATTAGTAATAATCTTAGCAGGCTTTTTGTCACTGCCTGAATATTTATTGTATTTTATACATTTATATATTCTCATCACTTATATGTCACTGATATATTCCGCAGCACTGCACAGACATTCTCATCACTTATATATCACTGACATGTTCCACAGCACTGTACAGACATTCTCATCACTTATATATCACTGATATATTCCACAGCGCTGTACAGACATCCTCATCACTTATATATCACTGACATATTCCACAGCGCTGTACAGACATTCTCATCACTGATATATCACTGACATATTCCACAGCGCTGTACAGACATTCTCACCACTTATATATCGCTGACATATTCCACAGCGCTGTACAGACATTCTCATCACTTATATATCACTGACATGTTCCACAGCGCTGTACAGACATTCTCATCACTTATATATCACTGACATGTTCCACAGCGCTGTACAGACATTCTCATCACTTATATATCACTGACATGTTCCACAGCACTGTACAGACATTCTCACCACTTATATATCACTGACATGTTCCACAGCACTGTACAGACATTCTCATCACTTATATATCACTCACATATTCCACAGCGCTGTACAGACATTCTCATCACTTATATATCACTGACATATTCCACAGCGCTGTGCAGACATTCTCACCACTTATATATCGCTGACATATTCCACAGCACTGTACAGACATTCTCATCACTTATATATCACTGACATATTCCACAGCGCTGTACAGACATTCTCATCACTTATATATCACTGACATATTCCATAGCTCTGTACAGACATTCTCATCACTTATATATCACTGACATATTCCACAGCGCTGTACAGACATTCTCATCACTTATATATCACTGACATATTCCACAGCACTGTACAGACATTCTCACCACTTATATATCACTCACATATTCCACAGCGCTGTACAGAGATTCTCATCATTTATATATCACTCACATATTCCACAGCGCTGTACAGGCATTCTCATCACTTATACATCACTGACATATTCCATAGCGTTGTACAGAAATTATCATCACTTATACACTCACCTAAAGAATTATTAGGAACGCCATACTAATACGGTGTTGGACCCCCTTTTGCCTTCAGAACTGCCTTAATTCTACGTGGCATTGATTCCACAAGGTGCTGATAGCATCTTTAGAAATGTTGGCCCATATTGATAGGATAACATCTTGCAGTTGATGGAGATTTGAGGGATGCACATCCAGGGCACGAAGCTCCCGTTCCACCACATCCCAAAGATGCTCTATTGGGTTGAGATCTGGTGACTGTGGGGCCATTTTAGTCCAGTGAACTCATTGTCATGTTCAAGAAACCAATTTGAAATGATTCGAGCTTTGTGACATGGTGCATTATCCTGCTGGAAGTAGCCATCAGGGGATGGGTACATGGTGGTCATGAAGGGATGGACATGGTCAGAAACAATGCTCAGGTAGCCCGTGGCATTTAAACGATGGCCAATTGGCACTAAGGGGCCTAAAGTGTGCCCAGAAAACATCCCCCACACCATTACACCACCACCACCAGCCTGCACAGTGCTAACAAGGCATGATGGATACATGTTCTCATTCTGTTTACGCCAAATTCGGACTCTACCATTTGAATGTCTCAACAGAAATCGAGACTCATCAGACCAGGCAACATTTTTCCAGTCTTCAACAGTCCAATTTTGGTGAGCTCGTGCAAATTGTAGCCTCTTTTTCCTATTTGTAGTGGAGATGAGTGGTACCCGGTGGGGTCTTCTGCTGTTGTAGCCCACCTTTCTTTCCCATTCTGACATTCAGTTTGGAGTTCAGGAGATTGTCTTGACCAGGACCACAACCCTACATGCATTGAAGCAACTGCCATGTGATTGGTTGACTAGATAATCGCATTAATGAGAAATAGAACAGGTGTTCCTAATAATTCTTTAGGTGAGTGTATATCACTGACATATTCCACATAGCTGTACAGACATTCTCATCACTTATATATCACTGCCATATTCCGCAGCACTGTACAGACATTATCATCACTTATATATCACTGACATATTCCACAGCGCTGTACAGACATTCTCATCACTGATATATCACTGACATATTTCACAGCGCTGTACAGACATTCTCATCACTTATATATCACTGACATGTTCCACAGCGCTGTACAGACATTAGCATCACTTATATATCACTGACATGTTCCACATTGCTGTACAGACATTCTCATCACTTATATATCACTGACATATTTCACAGCGCTGTACAGACATTCTCATCACTTATATATCACTGACATGTTCCACAGCACTGTACAGACATTAGCATCACTTATATATCACTGACATGTTCCACAGCGCTGTACAGACATTCTCATCACATATATATCACTGATATATTCCGCAGCACTGCACAGACATTCTCATCACTTATATATCACTGACGTATTCCACATCGCTGCACAGACATTCTCATCACTTATATATCACTGACATATTCAACAGCACTGCACAGACATTCTCATCACTTCTATATCACTGACGTATTCCACATCGCTGTACAGACATCCTCATCACTTATATATCACTGACATATTCCACAGCGCTGTACAGACATTCTCATAATTTATATATCACTGACATATTCCACAGCGCTGTACAGACATTCTCATCACTTATATATCACTGACATATTCCACAGCACTGTACAGACATTCTCATCACTTATATATCACTGACATGTTCCACAGCGTTGTACAGACATTATCATCACTTCTATATCACTGACGTATTCCACATCGCTGTACAGACATCCTCATCACTTATATATCACTGACATATTCCACAGCGCTGTACAGACATTCTCATAATTTATATATCACTGACATATTCCACAGCGCTGTACAGACATTCTCATCACTTATATATCACTGACATATTCCACAGCACTGTACAGACATTCTCATCACTTATATATCACTGACATGTTCCACAGCGCTGTACAGACATTCTTATCACATATATCACTGACATATTCCACAGCACTGTACAGACATTAGCATCACTTATATATCACTGACATGTTCCACAGCGCTGTACAGACATTCTCATCACTTATATATCACTGCCATATTCCGCAGCACTGTACAGACATTCTCATCACTTATATATCACTGACATGTTCCACAGCGCTGTACAGACATTCTCATCACTTATATATCACTGACATATTTCACAGCGCTGTACAGACATTCTCATCACTTATATATCACTGACATATTTCACAGCGCTGTACAGACATTCTCATCACTTATATATCACTGACATGTTCCACAGCACTGTACAGACATTAGCATCACTTATATATCACTGACATGTTCCACAGCGCTGTACAGACATTCTCATCACATATATATCACTGATATATTCCGCAGCACTGCACAGACATTCTCATCACTTATATATCACTGACGTATTCCACATCGCTGCACAGACATTCTCATCACTTATATATCACTGACATATTCAACAGCGCTGCACAGACATTCTCATCACTTATATATCACTGACATGTTCCACATCGCTGTACAGACATCCTCATCACTTATATATCACTCACATATTCCACAGCGCTGTACAGACATTCTCATAATTTATATATCACTGACATATTCCACAGTGCTGTACAGACATTCTCATCACTTATGTATCGCTGACATATTCAACAGCGCTGTACAGACATTCTCATCACTTATATATCACTGACATATTTCACAGAGCTGTACAGACATTCTCATCACGTATATATCACTGATGTATTCCACATTGCTGTACAGACATTCTCATCACTTATATATCACTGACATGTTCCACAGCGCTGTACAGACATTCTCATCACTTATATATCACTGACATGTTCCACAGCACTGTACAGACATTCTCACCACTTATATATCACTCACATATTCCACAGCGCTGTACAGACATTCTCATCACTTATATATCACTGACATATTCCACAGCGCTGTGCAGACATTCTCACCACTTATATATCGCTGACATATTCCACAGCACTGTACAGACATTCTCATCACTTATATATCACTGACATATTCCACAGCGCTGTACAGACATTCTCATCACTTATATATCACTGACATATTCCATAGCTCTGTACAGACATTCTCATCACTTATATATCACTGACATACTCCACAGCACTGTACAGACATTCTCACCACTTATATATCACTCACATATTCCACAGCGCTGTACAGAGATTCTCATCATTTATATATCACTCACATATTCCACAGCGCTGTACAGGCATTCTCATCACTTATACATCACTGACATATTCCATAGCGTTGTACAGAAATTATCATCACTTATACACTCACCTAAAGAATTATTAGGAACGCCATACTAATACGGTGTTGGACCCCCTTTTGCCTTCAGAACTGCCTTAATTCTACGTGGCATTGATTCCACAAGGTGCTGATAGCATCTTTAGAAATGTTGGCCCATATTGATAGGATAACATCTTGCAGTTGATGGAGATTTGAGGGATGCACATCCAGGGCACGAAGCTCCCGTTCCACCACATCCCAAAGATGCTCTATTGGGTTGAGATCTGGTGACTGTGGGGCCATTTTAGTCCAGTGAACTCATTGTCATGTTCAAGAAACCAATTTGAAATGATTCGAGCTTTGTGACATGGTGCATTATCCTGCTGGAAGTAGCCATCAGGGGATGGGTACATGGTGGTCATGAAGGGATGGACATGGTCAGAAACAATGCTCAGGTAGCCCGTGGCATTTAAACGATGGCCAATTGGCACTAAGGGGCCTAAAGTGTGCCCAGAAAACATCCCCCACACCATTACACCACCACCACCAGCCTGCACAGTGCTAACAAGGCATGATGGATACATGTTCTCATTCTGTTTACGCCAAATTCGGACTCTACCATTTGAATGTCTCAACAGAAATCGAGACTCATCAGACCAGGCAACATTTTTCCAGTCTTCAACAGTCCAATTTTGGTGAGCTCGTGCAAATTGTAGCCTCTTTTTCCTATTTGTAGTGGAGATGAGTGGTACCCGGTGGGGTCTTCTGCTGTTGTAGCCCACCTTTCTTTCCCATTCTGACATTCAGTTTGGAGTTCAGGAGATTGTCTTGACCAGGACCACAACCCTACATGCATTGAAGCAACTGCCATGTGATTGGTTGACTAGATAATCGCATTAATGAGAAATAGAACAGGTGTTCCTAATAATTCTTTAGGTGAGTGTATATCACTGACATATTCCACATAGCTGTACAGACATTCTCATCACTTATATATCACTGCCATATTCCGCAGCACTGTACAGACATTATCATCACTTATATATCACTGACATATTTCACAGCGCTGTACAGACATTCTCATCACTTATATATCACTGACATGTTCCACAGCGCTGTACAGACATTAGCATCACTTATATATCACTGACATGTTCCACAGCGCTGTACAGACATTCTCATCACTTATATATCACTGACATATTTCACAGCGCTGTACAGACATTCTCATCACTTATATATCACTGACATATTTCACAGCGCTGTACAGACATTCTCATCACTTATATATCACTGACATGTTCCACAGCACTGTACAGACATTAGCATCACTTATATATCACTGACATGTTCCACAGCGCTGTACAGACATTCTCATCACATATATATCACTGATATATTCCGCAGCACTGCACAGACATTCTCATCACTTATATATCACTGACGTATTCCACATCGCTGCACAGACATTCTCATCACTTATATATCACTGACATATTCAACAGCACTGCACAGACATTCTCATCACTTCTATATCACTGACGTATTCCACATCGCTGTACAGACATCCTCATCACTTATATATCACTGACATATTCCACAGCGCTGTACAGACATTCTCATAATTTATATATCACTGACATATTCCACAGCGCTGTACAGACATTCTCATCACTTATATATCACTGACATATTCCACAGCACTGTACAGACATTCTCATCACTTATATATCACTGACATGTTCCACAGCGTTGTACAGACATTATCATCACTTCTATATCACTGACGTATTCCACATCGCTGTACAGACATCCTCATCACTTATATATCACTGACATATTCCACAGCGCTGTACAGACATTCTCATAATTTATATATCACTGACATATTCCACAGCGCTGTACAGACATTCTCATCACTTATATATCACTGACATATTCCACAGCACTGTACGGACATTATCATCACTTATATATCACTGACATGTTCCACAGCGCTGTACAGACATTCTTATCACATATATCACTGACATATTCCACAGCACTGTACAGACATTAGCATCACTTATATATCACTGACATGTTCCACAGCGCTGTACAGACATTCTCATCACATATATATCACTGATATATTCCGCAGCACTGCACAGACATTCTCATCACTTATATATCACTGACGTATTCCACATCGCTGCACAGACATTCTCATCACTTATATATCACTGACATATTCAACAGCGCTGCACAGACATTCTCATCACTTATATATCACTGACATGTTCCACATCGCTGTACAGACATCCTCATCACTTATATATCACTCACATATTCCACAGCGCTGTACAGACATTCTCATAATTTATATATCACTGACATATTCCACAGTGCTGTACAGACATTCTCATCACTTATGTATCGCTGACATATTCAACAGCGCTGTACAGACATTCTCATCACTTATATATCACTGACATATTTCACAGAGCTGTACAGACATTCTCATCACGTATATATCACTGATGTATTCCACATTGCTGTACAGACATTCTCATTACTTATATATCAGTGACATATTCCACAGCGCTGTACAGACATTTTTATCACTTCTATATCACTGACATATTCCACAGTACTGTACAGACATTCTTATCACTTATATATCACTGACATATTCCATAGCGCTGTACAGACATTCTCATCACTTATATATCACTGACATATTCCATAGCGCTGTACAGACATTCTCATCACTTATATATCACTGACATATTCCACAGCGCTGTACAGACATTTTTATCACTTCTATATCACTGACATATTCCACATAGCTGTACAGACATTCTCATCACTTATATATCACTGACATATTCCACAGCGCTGTACAGACATTCTCATCACTTATATATCACTGCCATATTCCGCAGCACTGTACAGACATTAGCATCACTTATATATCACTGACATATTCCACAGCGCTGTACAGACATTCTCATCACTTAAATATCACTGACATATTCCATAGCGCTGTACAGACATTCTCATCACTTATATATCACTGACATATTCCACAGCGCTGTACAGACATTTTTATCACTTCTATATCACTGACATATTCCACATAGCTGTACAGACATTCTCATCACTTATATATCACTGACATGTTCCACAGCGTTGTACAGACATTCTCATGACTTATATATCACTGACATATTCCACAGCGCTGTACAGGCATTAGCATCACTTATATATCACTGACATGTTCCACAGCGCTGTACAGACATTCTCATCACTTATATATCACTGCCATATTCCGCAGCACTGTACAGACATTATCATCACTTATATATCACTGACATGTTCCACAGCGCTGTACAGACATTCTCATCACTTATATATCACTGACATGTTCCACAGCGTTGTACAGACATTCTCATCACTTATATATCACTGACATGTTCCACAGCGTTGTACAGACATTCTCATCACTTATATATCACTGACATATTCCACAGCGCTGTACAGACATTCTCATCACTTATATATCACTAACATGTTCCACAGCGCTGTACAGACATTCTCATCACTTATATATCACTGACATGTTCCACAGCGTTGTACAGACATTCTCATCACTCATATATCACTGACATGTTCCACAGCGTTGTACAGACATTCTCATCACTTATATATCACTGACATATTCCACAGCGCTGTACAGACATTCTCATCACTTATATATCCCTGCCATATTCCGCAGCACTGTACAGACATTATCATCACTTATATATCACTGACATGTTCCACAGCGCTGTACAGACATTCTCATCACTTATATATCACTGACATGTTCCACAGCGTTGTACAGACATTCTCATCACTTATATATCACTGACATATTTCACAGCGCTGTACAGACATTCTCATGACTTATATATCACTGACATACTCCACAGCGCTGTACAGACATTCTCATCACTTATATATCGCTGACATATTCCACAGCACTGTACAGACATTCTCATCACTTATATATCACTGCCATATTCCGCAGCACTGTACAGACATTATCATCACTTATATATCACTGACATGTTCCACAGCGCTGTACAGACATTCTCATCACTTATATATCACTGACATGTTCCACAGCACTGTACAGACATTCTCATCACTTATACATCACTGCCATATTCCGCAGCACTGTACAGACATTCTCATCACTTCTATATCACTGACATATTCCACAGTACTGTACAGACATTCTTATCACTTATATATCACTGACATATTCCATAGCGCTGTACAGACATTCTCATCACTTATATATCACTGACATATTCCATAGCGCTGTACAGACATTCTCATCACTTATATATCACTGACATATTCCACAGCGCTGTACAGACATTTTTATCACTTCTATATCACTGACATATTCCACATAGCTGTACAGACATTCTCATCACTTATATATCACTGACATATTCCACAGCGCTGTACAGACATTCTCATCACTTATATATCACTGCCATATTCCGCAGCACTGTACAGACATTAGCATCACTTATATATCACTGACATATTCCACAGCGCTGTACAGACATTCTCATCACTTAAATATCACTGACATATTCCATAGCGCTGTACAGACATTCTCATCACTTATATATCACTGACATATTCCACAGCGCTGTACAGACATTTTTATCACTTCTATATCACTGACATATTCCACATAGCTGTACAGACATTCTCATCACTTATATATCACTGACATGTTCCACAGCGTTGTACAGACATTCTCATGACTTATATATCACTGACATATTCCACAGCGCTGTACAGGCATTAGCATCACTTATATATCACTGACATGTTCCACAGCGCTGTACAGACATTCTCATCACTTATATATCACTGCCATATTCCGCAGCACTGTACAGACATTATCATCACTTATATATCACTGACATGTTCCACAGCGCTGTACAGACATTCTCATCACTTATATATCACTGACATGTTCCACAGCGTTGTACAGACATTCTCATCACTTATATATCACTGACATGTTCCACAGCGTTGTACAGACATTCTCATCACTTATATATCACTGACATATTCCACAGCGCTGTACAGACATTCTCATCACTTATATATCACTAACATGTTCCACAGCGCTGTACAGACATTCTCATCACTTATATATCACTGACATGTTCCACAGCGTTGTACAGACATTCTCATCACTCATATATCACTGACATGTTCCACAGCGTTGTACAGACATTCTCATCACTTATATATCACTGACATATTCCACAGCGCTGTACAGACATTCTCATCACTTATATATCCCTGCCATATTCCGCAGCACTGTACAGACATTATCATCACTTATATATCACTGACATGTTCCACAGCGCTGTACAGACATTCTCATCACTTATATATCACTGACATGTTCCACAGCGTTGTACAGACATTCTCATCACTTATATATCACTGACATATTTCACAGCGCTGTACAGACATTCTCATGACTTATATATCACTGACATACTCCACAGCGCTGTACAGACATTCTCATCACTTATATATCGCTGACATATTCCACAGCACTGTACAGACATTCTCATCACTTATATATCACTGCCATATTCCGCAGCACTGTACAGACATTATCATCACTTATATATCACTGACATGTTCCACAGCGCTGTACAGACATTCTCATCACTTATATATCACTGACATGTTCCACAGCACTGTACAGACATTCTCATCACTTATACATCACTGCCATATTCCGCAGCACTGTACAGACATTCTCATCACTTATATATCACTGACATGTTCCACAGCGCTGTACAGACATTCTCATCACTTATATATCACTGACATGTTCCACAGCACTGTACAGACATTCTCATCACTTATACATCACTGACATATTCCACAGCGCTGTACAGACATTCTCATCAATTATATATCACTGACATATTCCACAGCGCTGTACAGACATTCTCATCACTTATATATCACTGACATATTCCACAGCGCTGTACAGACATTCTCATCACTTATATATCACTGACATGTTCCACAGCGCTGTACAGACATTCTCATCACTTATATATCACTGACATGTTCCACAGTACTGTACAGACATTCTCATCACTTATACATCACTGACATATTCCACAGCGCTGTACAGACATTCTCATCACTTATATATTACTGACATAGTCCACAGCGTTGTACAGACATTCTCATCACTTATATATCACTGACATATTCCACAGCGCTGTACAGACATTCTCATCACTTATATATCACTGACATATTTCACAGCGCTGTACAGACATTCTCATCACTTATATATCACTGACATACTCCACAGCGCTGTACAGACATTCTCATCAATTATATATCACTGACATATTCCACAGCACTGTACAGACATTCTCATCACTTATATATCACTGACATATTCCACAGCGCTGTACAGACATTCTCATCACTGATATATCACTGACATATTCCACAGCGCTGTACAGACATTCTCATCACTTATATATCACTGACATATTCCACAGCACTGTACAGACATTCTCATCAATTATATATCACTGACATATTCCTCAGCACTGTACAGACATTCTCATCACTTATATATCACTGACATATTCCACAGCGCTGTACAGACATTCTCATAACTTATATATCACTGACATATTCCACAGCGCTGTACAGACATTCTCATCACTTATATATCACTGCCATATTCCGCAGCACTGTACAGACATTCTCATCACTTATATATCAATGATATGTTCCACAGCGCTGTACAGACATTAGCATCACGCCGTCCCCAGTGGGGCTCACAAACAAGTTTCCTATCATTCTGTGTTTTTAGTATATAGTGTGGGAGGAAACCAAAGACCCCGGAGGAAACCCACACAAACACGGGGAGAACATACATTCTCTATGCAGATGTTGTCCTTGTCAGATTCTCTCCTAACTGAGCCACCTTGCTGCCCTACAAGCCGATCGCAGGAGAAGTTTATTGTATATATTCTTAAATACGCAATAAACAGCTGATGTACGCGCACGTCTTGCCTTTAGTACTTATCTCAGCGTGTCTGTAATTCACATAAAACATATTACTTCTATCCAGAAGAAACGCAGGCAGTGGCTTTTAGATGCCCTCAAACAAAACATCCCGGCAATTGGCAAACTACAGGGTGTCCAAAACGACTCAGGAAAATCCTGCTGAAATCCCCCAAATGAAATACCACCTTATAGTTAAAAGCCAGAATATACATCTCTGCCGGCGGGGGCTGTGTTACGCTGTGGAGGCTGAGATGATCTGTGCAATACGCCGACTGCACCGTAGGGCGTAAATGTTGCTCATAGGGTAACTGTCCTAATATAAGAACATTCTGATTTTACTTATTCAGGCTCCACCACTCCAGGGGTAAGTTTTCTGTGTGCATTTTGTTTCTTTCCTGTGTTTGTGCTAGAAAATGTCTTGTACCAATTAGTAGGGAAAACTGCAGGCGTTTCTCAGGGTTTCCACGGGGTTCCTGGATGGCTGATACAAGGGCTCATTTGCAATGCTGCATGCTTTGCAAAACTGTTTTAGGCTACTTTCACACTTGTGGCAGGGTGATCCGGAAAAACGTATGCCAACTGATGGCATTTGTAAGGCTGATCAGGATCCTGATCAGTCAGAAAAATGCCTGGTCAGTCAGAAAAATGCATTGCAATACCGGATCCGTCTTTCCGGTGTTATCCGGAAAAACTGATCTGGCATTTACTTTTTTCACTTTTTCTTCGGTCTGCGCATGTGCAGACCGGAAAGACGGATCCGGCATTCCAGTATTTTGAATGCTGGATCCAGCACTAATACATTCCTATGGAAAACATTCTGGCAAGTGTTCCGGAATTTTGGACGGAGATAAAACCGTAGCATGATGCGGTATTATCTCCATCCTGAAAAGTCAGAAAGACTGTACTGAAGACGTCCTGATGCATCCTGAACGGATTTCTCTCCATTCAGAATGCATGTGGATAAAAGTGATCAGTTATTTTCCGGTAGTGAGCCCCTAGGGCGGAACTCTATGCCGGAAAAGAAAAACACTAGTGTGAAAGTGCCCTTATAGAGGCACTTACTGTACAATGTTTCATGATCCATCAGTAATAGGATCAGAACTCAATGACAGGACAGTGGCTTCTGAAGTGGTACCTGCTCTACACGGGTGTCCTGCAGACCGTACTTGAGAGTACAGAGCAGCTTTATCCAGTGACTAACCCCTCTGTGACTGGAGACGGTCTCCATCCTTTTCTTCTTAATTTCATTATGTGACACAGTAAGTGGGTTCTATGTTTGTTCTGCATCTGTCCTTGTGACTTAAAGGGAGTGTGCCAAGTTTCCTATGCCGCTCATCACTAATGACATACATCGTAATCTCACCTATTGTGCTGCTCCTCCAGACAACCCAATGCCTTTCTCATGCCTTTCACTCTCAGACTTCTCCCCATGTCACTTAGTAACATAGTACCTGAGGCCGCAAAATACATCTGTCCATCCAGTTCGGCCTGTCATCCTGCAAGTTGATCCAGAGGAAGGCAAAAAAAAAAAACTGTGAGGGAGAAGCCAATTTTCCCCACTTAAGGGGAATAAAAAATTATTTCCCGACTCCAATCAGAATAACTGGATCAACGACCCCTCTCTAGTAGCTTAAAGACTTCTCCTTATGTCCCCTCTTTCTCACAGGCTGCTCCCCATGCCCCCTGTCTCTTACAGACATCTCCCTATGCCCCCTCTTTCTCACAGACTGCTCCCTATGCCCCCTGTCTCTTACAGACTTTCCCACATGCTCCCCACAGACTCCTCACAGTGACCTTAGTCCCTCACAGATGTCTCCCTTATACCCACATTTGTCATAGACTGCTCCTGATTGCCCTCTAGACTGCTCTCCTCTTCTCTCAACCTTCCCATTGCCTTCCTCCACAGCAGCAACTTGCAGCAGCACCCACATCCTCTATTTTTATTCCTATGGACCTGATGGAGATACCAGTGTTTGGCCATCTCCGTCAGTCCTATTGACAATGAATGGAGTGGTGGTCTCACATGCACACTACTTCTCTATGCACACAAAGTTCTTGTGGACCCCTGTATGGTTGCATTGGATCACAGTGGTCATACATTTATCACCTATCCTGTGGCTTGGTGAATGATGTGGATGGGAAAAGTAAACCAATGTGGAACAATGTAGAGAAGGTTGAGACACAAGGTCTTTATCGCAGGTGGAATAACCCAATGGCAAGGACAGAATGTTCTGCAGCTACCATCAGGGGATGGATGTCTCTGCATTGCCCTTGTCTAGGGTAACCCAATAATATTGTTCTGCAGATAAAGGTGAAAAGAACCTGATGGTCCAGATGTATGAGTTATTATGGGCTCCAGCAATAAACTTATATGATTTGCTGAGTGTTGCCTAGGGGACATTTAGGAGCCAGTAGACTTTGAGTTTTGCATCTTGCTTACCGGCACTTTGCCTTCTAAACAGATGGAGAGATGTGGGACGGGACACAGCAGACAGAAAAGCAAAAAAAAGGCAGACATATTGTGTCTGTCAGCAAAGCCTGGCATCCTTCGGGAGGTCTCTCAAGGTCACTTACCAAGCCAGGAAATCTCTGCACAGGAGAAGTACAGGCCGCGTTTGCCTGACCGTGCCCATTTTTTCATTTGATTCTGTTCCTTATGATGACATTGACTGTAGGGGTGCGAATGTGCCTGTGCAATCAGCTGCAAGTAAGAGTTAGAGGAACCTTTCAACAATAATTTAGTAAAAAAAAGTCCAAATTGATCCATGTAAAAATAAAAATGTATAATATCAATTTAGTTTAGCAAAATGAACATAGCCGGCACATTCTCCATCAGTGGCAGCCTATAGGGGAGAACCGTCCCCTCCGATTGTTGACACTTACTGCTGAATATTGTTATGATCACATGATCTCTGATTACACATAGAAAATAGAGGTCAGGATTCACTAATTTGTGTTTAGTGGTGGGACCTCTTTCGTTGTCTTATATGTCTGAGCGGGATAGTCCCAGAAATGCTATAAATCTGACCAGTGTCATCCATGATGTCCAGTGTTTTGTTGAAGTCTTCAGGCTTCTCAATGTAATCAGGACTTTTCTCGATTCGATTTGATGTCTTTTGTCCTCTTTTCATCTCCTTCCTCCGTGGGTCTCCTCATGTGTCCAGAAGACAATAAAGCTGCATTCTAGTACTTTATTCTTTAATGGGATTGTGACAACATTAAAGGTTATTTTAATTGATCATGAAAAAACGAGTTACTTTCTTTTGCTATGTACTTTTTTTTTTTTACAAATATGCTCCACGTGTGAGATATTCTTTGTAGTTCATAACAATCAGTATAGTATTGTGCATGTCTACCTACTGAGATGGTCTAACATGCTCAGTCCTATTTTTTCAACTGTGTTAGAGGCTGCAACATTTACATGGAGAGAGCTGCAGCAGAAAAGAAACGCCATATGAGCTGCAATAGAGAAAAATCTGCAGCAGAGATACTACACCCCCTGAGCTAGGACAGGAAGACACCTACAGCAAAATGGATATGCCTATTGAACTGTGAAAGGGTTATAATTACATCACAGAACCCCCCCCCCCCCCCAAACTTTAACAGGGACAGGTGCTGCAGAAGAGCAGATCCCCTGTTCTGTGATAGAGAGAAAACTGCAGCAGAAATGACACACCCCCTGAACTGCGACAGGAAGAATGCTGCTGCATAAAAGGCTCCCCCCCCCCCCCCCCCCCCCGAGTTATGACAGGGAAAGAGCTGCAGCAGAAAGGAAAGATCCCTGCGCTGTGACAAGAGCTGCTGCCGAGAGGAAACATGACAAGGAGAGAGCTGCTGCAGAAAGACACACACCCTGAGCTGTGACAGGGAAAGAGCTGCAGCAGAAAGGAAAGATCCCTGCGCTGTGACAGGGAGAGAGCTGCTGCCGAGAGGAAACATGACAAGGAGAGAGCTGCTGCAGAAAAGACACACACCCTGAGCTGTGACAGGGAAAGAGCTGCAGCAGAAAGGAAACATCCCTGAGCTATGACAAGGAGAGAACTGCTGCCGAAAGGAAGCATGACAAGAAGAGAGCTGCTGTCGAAAGGAAGCATGACAAGGAGAGAGCTTCTGCTGAAAGGAAGCATGACAAGTAGAGAGCTGCTGCCGAAAGGAAACATGACAGGGAGAGAGCTTTTGCCGAAAGGAAGCATGACAAGGAGAGAGCTGCTGCCAAGAGGAAACATGACAAGGAGAGAGCTTCTGCCGAAAGGAAACATGACAAGAAGAGAGCTTCTGCCAAAAGGAAGCATGACAAGGAGAAAGCTGCTGTCGAAAGGAAGCATGACAGGGAGAGAGCTTCTGCTGAAAGGAAACATGACAGGGAGAGAGCTTTTGCCGAAAGGAAGCATGACAAGGAGAGAGCTGCTGCCAAGAGGAAACATGAAAAGGAGAGAGCTGCTGCCGAAAGGAAACATGACAAGACGAGAGCTGCTGCCAAAAGGAAGCATGACAAGGAGAGAGCTGCTGTCGAAAGGAAACATGACAGGGAGAAAGCTGCTGCCAAGAGGTAACATGACAAGGAGAGAGCTGCTGCCGAAAGGAAACATGACAGGGAGAAAGCTGCTGCCAAGAGGAAACATGACAAGGAGAGAGCTTTTGCCGAGAGGAAACATGACAAGAAGAGAGCTGCTGCCAAAAGGAAGCATGACAAGGAGAGAGCTGCTGCAGAAAAGACACACACCCTGAGCTGTGACAGGGAAAGAGCTGCAGCAGAAAGAAAAAACATCCCTGAGCTGTGACAAGGAGAGAACTGCTGCCGAAAGGAAGCATGACAAGGAGAGAGCTGCTGCAGAAAGACACACACCCTGAGCTGTGACAAGGAGAGAACTGCTGCCGAAAGGAAGCATGACAAGGAGAGAGCTGCTGCCGAAAGAAAGCATGACAAGGAGAGAGCTGCTGCCGAAAGGAAGCATGACAAGGAGAGAGCTGCTGCAGAAAAGACACACACCCTGAGCTGTGACAGGGAAAGAGCTGCAGCAGAAAGGAAACATCTCTGAGCTATGACAAGGAGAGAACTGCTGCCGAAAGGAAGCATGACAAGAAGAGAGCTGCTGTCGAAAGGAAGCATGACAAGGAGAGAGCTTCTGCTGAAAGGAAGCATGACAAGTAGAGAGCTGCTGCCGAAAGGAAACATGACAGGGAGAGAGAGCTTTTGCCGAAAGGAAGCATGACAAGGAGAGAGCTGCTGCCAAGAGGAAACATGACAAGGAGAGAGCTTCTGCCGAAAGGAAACATGACAAGAAGAGAGCTGCTGCCAAAAGGAAGCATGACAAGGAGAAAGCTGCTGTCGAAAGGAAGCATGACAGGGAGAGAGCTTCTGCTGAAAGGAAACATGACAGGGAGAGAGCTTTTGCCAAAAGGAAGCATGACAAGGAGAGAGCTGCTGCCAAGAGGAAACATGACAAGGAGAGAGCTGCTGCCGAAAGGAAACATGACAATACGAGAGCTGCTGCCAAAAGGAAGCATGACAAGGAGAGAGCTGCTGTCGAAAGGAAACATGACAGGGAGAAAGCTGCTGCCAAGAGGAAACATGACAAGGAGAGAGCTGCTGCCGAAAGGAAACATGACAGGGAGAAAGCTGCTGCCAAGAGGAAACATGACAAGGAGAGAGCTGCTGCCGAAAGGAAGCATGATAAGGAGAGAGCTGCTGCCAAAAAGAAGCATGACAAGGAGATAGCTTTTGCCGAGAGGAAACATGACAAGAAGAGAGCTGCTGCCAAAAGGAAGCATGACAAGGAGAGAGCTGCTGCAGAAAAGACACACACCCTGAGCTGTGACAGGGAAAGAGCTGCAGCAGAAAGAAAAAACATCCCTGAGCTGTGACAAGGAGAGAACTGCTGCCGAAAGGAAGCATGAAAAGGAGAGAGCTGCTGCCGAAAGGAAGCATGACAAGGAGAGAGCTGCTGCAGAAAAGACACACACCCTGAGCTGTGACAGGGAAAGAGCTGCAGCAGAAAGAAAAAACATCCCTGAGCTGTGACAAGGAGAGAACTGCTGCCGAAAGGAAGCATGACAAGGAGAGAGCTGCTGCCGAAAGGAAGCATGACAAGGAGAGAGCTGCTGCAGAAAAGACAAACACCCTGAGCTGTGACAGGGAAAGAGCTGCAGCAGAAAGGAAACATCCCTGAGCTGTGACAAGTAGAGAACTGCTGCCGAAAGGAAGCATGACAAGGAGAGAGCTGCTGCAGAAAAGACACACACTCTGAGCTGTGACAGTGGAGTAGCTGCAACAGAAAGGACATGCCCTAATGGTATTGGTAAACTTGGAATACCCCTTTAAGCTTTAGGGTTGGCATGATCTGGTCAAGTCTACACTTCTCCAGTTCTGCTTCAAGAAACACTGGGACCTGAACAATCCAGATCTTCGCTATAATAAAACCATTCTTCTATCACTCTTGTTCTACCGGTATCTACCATTTTCCTTCACTTCTAGATTCTCTATTTAAAGTCAGAGATCCCACATCCCCTACCAGAAACTTAAAAGTCATGGGGACAGAAGAATGGTCGGTCCAGTTTCCTATGCAGCCACACGATCGTAGAAACCCCTTCTGCGATGTGAAGCTTCTTTGTCACAAAGTTTTAGGTTAATGATGCGTTTTGGGTGAAAAAATCCTTTAATTTTCCAAACTGGCTGTGATTGCTGTAATTATGAGTGTTTACCTGTAGGTTTACTTGACCTGTGTTTGGATCCTGCACTTTTTTGTAAGTCTTTTTGCCTTTACCTGTTGACACCCTTACATCAAGGGTTATCTAACAGAGCTGCGCTCCTCCCAGATCAAAGTGAACATCTCCCATTAATTCTCCAGCAGAGAAAGATTCTACAGCGCTGACTTAATTGAATAACTTTCCTTTTCTTTTATCCATCTGCCTGAAGGAACGACAAAGTGTCATCTCTCCCGAAAGTTGACATCTCTGATATCTAAAATCTAATTATTACAAACAATTTCCACAGCGAGAGCAGTGCTATTGAGTTCAGTTAATATCTGTTTTCTTCACCAGTTAAGAGAGGAAAAGTCTGTTCTAGTGTCTACGTAAACTTGGAAGGTGATTCTTACTTTACGGTGGAAGGACTTCCTGAGCGCAGAAGACGACAAAATGCCCCAAAATGAAGAATTATTTTGATGATTACTACAATACATACATTGTATCTATATGTTTGTGACTCATCCTCTTTAATAGGTTTTCCAAAATATTTTCTGCCTTTTGTTCTACCTCTTTAGAAATCTTGGTGACAAGTATTGGGCCAAAAGTATGTGAACTCCTGCTCTATATGATTAAGATCTGGAGACTGTGAAGGTCAGGGAAACAAGGAAAATTTGTCATGTTTCTGGAAGCAATCCATGAGTTTTGGGACCTTGTGGCATGGTGCATTCTATGCTCTATGGTGCTGCCATGAAGGGATGATCCCAGTCGGTCTCAATGCTTAGGAAAACCTACTGTCCAAATGTTCATCCACAGGTTTCAGAGGTACCAGGGTGTGCCAAAAAAACCTTTTCCACACTACAGTATTACTGAAGGGGTCACCCATTTGTGCTGCTTGTCCTCCCATCAGAATAGAGCAACATCTGGATCCATCTGAGTAAGCCATCTTTCTCCACTGCTCTGTGACCCAATTTTTAGGTTCTTTTTTCCCTTCTTGAATCTTGCCTTTCTGTTTACCTTACACAGTAATGGAGCTGGAACTGGTCATCTGCTGTTATAGCCCATCCTTTCTAACGAGCGATGAGTTGTGCATCAGGAGAAATGAGTGGGAGCACCAGTGCTATATTTAGCTGTAATTTCCTTGACTGTGCATCATAACAATTCCTCACTTCTCCTCTGACCCTTTTCAAAGACAAGTTGTTTATATCCACAGACTCTCCCTTCGCTGGATGTTTTTCCTTGATCACACCAGTCTTGGTATACTCACCACACCATTGGATGAGGACACCCTAGAAGGTTTGTGAAGTTTGTGAAAAACTGGCCCGGCTAGTCTAGCACTGATAGCCATGCATTGTTTGAAGACACCCAGATCAATAGATTTATCCATTCTAATGTGGCTTCATAATGGCACTGATCCACAGAAAACATTTTATGCTGTACCCAGTGATACAGTAAACCTAAATGAAGATAGCTCTCCACGAACACTCAAGTGAAAGATGTTATTCACCCAAATGGGCCTTTTTTGGATTTGTATACACATATTTTTGAATAAAGAATGTGGTGAATTGAGGATAGATAGAGGATAGAAATAGCCTGATTGTTGATTGAGGAGCTTGCTAGCTGAGTTAGGGAAGAAATAGCTATCTTGTTGAGGAGTAAGTAGCTGGCTTGTTGAGGAGTAAGTAGCTGGCTTGTTGAGGAGGAAGTAGCTGGCTTGTTGAGGAGGAAATAGCTGGCTTGTCAGGGAGGAAATAGCTAGCATGTTGAGGAGGAAGTAGCTGGCTTGTCGGGGAGGAAATAGCTAGCATGTTGAGGAGTAAGTAGCTGGCTTGTTGAGGAGGAAATAGCTAGCTTGTTGAGGAGGAAGTAGCTGGCTTTTTTGGGAGCAAATAGCTAGCATGTTGAGGAGTAAGGAGCTGGCTTGTTGAGGAGTAAGTAGCTGGCTTGTTGAGGAGGAAATAGCTGGCTTGTTGAGGAGTAAGTAGCTGGCTTGTTGAGGAGGAAGTAGCTGGCTTGTTGCGGAGGAAATAGCTAGCTTGTTGAGGAGGAAGTAGCTGGCTTGTCGGGGAGGAAATAGCTAGCATGTTGAGGAGTAAGTAGCTGGCTTGTTGAGGAGTAAGTAGCTGGCTTGTTGAGGAGTAAGTAGCTGGCTTGTTGAGGAGTAAGTAGCTGGCTTGTTGAGGAGGAAATAGCTAGCTTGTTGAGGAGGAAATAGCTAGCTTGTTGAGGAGGAAGTAGCTGGCTTTTTGGGGAGGAAATAGCTAGCATGTTGAGGAGTAAGTAGCTGGCTTGTTGAGGAGTAAGTAGCTGGCTTGTTGAAAAGTAAGTAGCTAGATTGTTAAGTAGCAAGTGGCTAGCTTGTTGAGGGAAGAAATAGTTGGCTTCTTGTAGGATAATGTATCTAATTTGTTGCGAAAGAATGTAGGTAGCGTGAGCGAAGAAGCAGCTATCTTGTTTAGGAGGAAGTAGCCAGCTTGTTGAAGAAGGAGTTAGCCAGCTTGTTGAGGTGAAAGCAGGGGCGTAACTATATGGGGTACAGAGGTAGCAGTCGCTACTGGGCCCAGGATCCTTAGGGGTCCCAAAGACCATTGGGCCACATAATAAGACACCCACATTATGTCCTAGGGGGAGTAAAACTGGGAGCGTCACTTGTTGAGAAGGATCTGGGTGTATTAGTAGATCATAGGCTAAATAACAGCATGCATTGCCAGTCAGCTGCTTCTAAGGCCAACAGAATTTTGTCTTGTATTACAAGAGGTACGGACTTGCAAGACAGGGATGTAAAATTGCCACTATACAAAATGTTGGTGCAGCCTCACTTGGAAAATGCAGTTCAGTAACAAAACTGATAAGGGGCCCAGAAGATCTTAGTTTTACCTCAAGACACGGAGGCTCATATTGCTATCTCCTTCTTTACTTTCCACCAATAGCAGCAAAGAAGAAATTTACATAATCATAACAATAAAGGATCCACCCCTCTCAGATCCTATAATAAGCAGTGTCCTCTTAGTAACTTCCTCTTTCTTTGCTGCTCCACCAAAGATAAGTTGTTTCTGTATTTTGGGGTCTGTGTTATCACATGGTGTATGAATGCCATTAATGTTATTACCCTGTGTTTTATTAGGGCTTGTCTATAATACATAGCCTTCTGCCCTTTTGCAGGGTTTGTTTTTTCCCCTCATTGTGGTATATTTCCTACTTTGTGCTTTTATTGCCCCTACGCCTATCGCGTTTATCGTTTGGGGGTCTCCCCCCCCCCCCCCTGTTTTTCCCCCTGCGCTCCCTTCTCATCCCCTGCGTTTGTCTCCATTGTTTTTTTTCGCCGCCGTTTTCCCTTGGGGTGTGCTCTGCGCCTCCCCTCCTTTCCTCCCATTGCATTACCTGCCCTCACGGCTCCGTTCCTCCCCGCTGGTTGTCGGCGCTACAGGTGTCCGCGGCAGGTCCCGCTTCGCTTCCCGCGGCTCCGAGATCTCTCGAGATCTCGGCGGCCATTTTGGGACCTCCCGCCCGTCCTCTCGCGGGATTTCGGTCGTCTCTTCCGTTCCTGTGTTCAGTCAGTCGGCTGCTCCTGCTCCGGTTCGGCGGCGTCTGGGGTGATTAACCCCTCGTTAGGTTAGATCTTCCTGGCCAGTTCTTTGCCCATCATATATTAGACCTCCCCATTAGGTTTTGGCTTTCCGATTATTATATAAATCTAGCCATATAATGTCATCTGATCGCTCCCCCTCTGGGTCTAATCCCCCCCCATCCACTGGGGACCCCAGTATTCCGGCCATGAGTGCGCAGGCCCTAGAGCTTCAACGCTCGGTCTCCAGCGCAATAATTGAGGCAATGGGATCCATGTCCTCTATGATCTCTCAAACCATCTCTCAGGCCCTAGCTGCCCATGCCCCTGGCCCCTCTGCTCAATCGCCTGTGCTTACTAGCCCGCGGCCTACCATTGTTGAACCTCCTGCACCCCAGGAGACTATGATTGGTGTGACCCAAGCCACCCATGATAGCGCGCTTAGATCGCGCAAAAGAGCCTTGCCGCGTCAGGCAGAACGGACGCGAACGTGGAAAAGTGCTAGAGCACAGACTAGTGATGTGGATTCGGATATTGAATCCGATATGGAGGCTTACGCGGAGGCGAGCGGCCACTCCGAAGGAGAGATTGAGATGGAATCTGAGTTGCCAGGTGCCTCTGGTCCTAGACCATCCACCTCTGGTTCCGTGGGCGCGTCCACCGCTGCCCCTAACACGATTTCTACTCTGGTGGATCCCTCAGGCAACCCGTTGTTTGATCCTGATGCCCTCCACCACCCTAGGTCGGCTGAGTGGTTGCCGGTAGCTCATGTGAGCGATTACCTTGAACATTGGGTGCGCCGCCCCCTTAGTAAGGAGGCGCGCAGCAAACTCCGTTCTGAATGCCCCAGACCATTGGTCCCCAATAAGGTCTGTGATACGCCATCTGTGGATCCAAAAATGACACAGTTTTTGGCTAAGACCGGCTGGAATCCCCGTAAGGGGCTAGATTCCGCACTTAGGAGTTGTCAGGATAAACTCCTTGACATCTTTGGCCCCCTCGCCAAAATTTTTGAGATGGCCGAATCGGCCAGAGTGGACGGCTCTCCGGTAGATCCGGAGGAGCTTACAGGCTGGATTCAGAGGGCTATTTGTATTGCGGGCAGCACAAACTCCTCCCTGGCCATTGAACGGCGTAAAGCCATATTGTTTAAGATTGACCCGAAATTGGCCAACCTGGCTCTGACTGAGGCAGGGAAGGACGCACAAGGCCTGCTCTTCGGGGATTCCTTCATTAAGGACCTCAGCAGATATGTGGGAGCATTTACTGCCCTGGACAAGGCCCAGTCCTCAATGCGTAGGGTCTTTCAGGGACGGGTCTCCACTAGGGCCGGCAGTGGTAGGGGCCGTCTGTCCGGCCGTTCCAGTTTTCAGGCCCGCAGCTCGGGCAGAGGCTCCTTCAACCAGAGACCGCCCTTCCAGGACCAAAGGAATCCTCCTCCGTTCTTTCCGGCCAGAGGCGGCCAGTGGCGTTCGAGGTCTGTCCGAGGAAATCCCAATTTCCGAAAGTCCTTCGGTAAGTCTTCCCCCAGTGGGGGCTTCTTTGGTTCCTTGTGTAGGGGGCAGACTCCGTCTTTGTTTCCACGTTTGGTCCAGCATTACATCAGACCCGTGGGTTCTGACCACTGTACAGGGGTTCCACATAGAGCTCACGGGTTCACCAAACCTCATTCCTTCTCCCCCGCCATTTCCCCTAGCCCCACCAGACAGAGAGCTCGTGGATTTGGAGCTGTTTTCCCTTTTTCAAAAGAGGGCGATAGAGAGGGCCCCTTCCGCCCCGAGGGGCGTGCTCAGCAACATCTTCCTAGTTCAGAAGAAAGGTGGGCAAATGCGTCCAGTGATAAATCTCCGGGCACTGAACTCTGTGGTGCGCTACCGCCACTTCAAGATGGAGGGTATTCACCTCCTTCGGGACTTACTGATCCCAGGGGACTGGATGGTGAAACTGGACCTCAAAGATGCCTATCTGACGGTCCCGATTGCCGCTTCGTCCAGGGATCTCCTGCGCTTCTTGTGGAAGGGCGAAGTGTGGCGCTTCACTTGCCTCCCGTTCGGCCTTTCTTCGGCGCCATGGTGCTTTACCAAGCTCCTGCGTCCAGTCGTTGCCTGGCTGCGGAGTCGGGGTGTACGTCTAGTCATCTATCTGGACGACATCCTCATTATGCATCAATGTCAGGCGGCGCTGCTTCGGCACCTTCAATGGACGTCGGACCTCCTCTCGGCTCTTGGTTTTCTACTGAACCCCGAGAAGTCCTGCCTCACGCCGTCTCGACGGATGGAATTCCTGGGCTTCACGGTGGACTCTGTTGCGGAATCTCTCAGTCTCCCGTCAGAGAAATTGCGGACGATCCGCAAGGAATTGAGGCATGCCCTTTCAGCGTCGTCCCTGTCCCTGCGTCACCTGGCTCGCATTATTGGCCTGTTGGCCTCCTCCATCCAGGCGGTGTTTCCAGCCCCTCTCCATTATCGGGCCCTTCAGCGCCTGAAGATTGCTCACCTTCGTTCCGGGGCCTCGTTCGCGGACATGGTGATTCTGGATCAGGAGGCTCGGGAGGAACTTCGTTGGTGGTTAGACAACTTGGAAGCCTGGAACGGCAGAGCGATCTTCGGATTTCAACCGGAATTCACGATAGAGTCGGACGCGAGTCTCCTGGGCTGGGGTGCCCACTGCGAAGGTGTCTCCACCGGGGGTCGGTGGTCGGAGGCCGAGAGCCATCTTCACATCAACGCTCTGGAACTCCTGGCGGGCTCGTTTGCCATCCGCAGTTTCTCCAATGGCATGGCGCATGCCTGCATCCGATTACGCATGGACAATGTGTCGGCGGTCCGCTATGTCAATCACCTGGGCGGCACTCAGTCGGCTACCTTGGCGCGACTGGCGAAGGAGTTCTGGTCCTACTGTCTCTCCAGGGACATCATGGTGCAGGCGGAGTACCTTCCGGGTCTACACAACATCCGGGCGGATCGGAGTTCCCGCTGCTTCACGGACGGCAGCGACTGGAGGCTAGCGCCGGAGATGTTCTCCGCGATCTCGGATACCTGGGGCCCTTGCGCCGTGGACCTCTTCGCGTCACGGCTCAATACTCACCTTCCCAGGTTCTTCAGCTGGCGCCCGGATCCGGAGGCAGAGGCGGTGGATGCGTTCCTTCAGGACTGGTCTTCGGCTCTGCAATACGCGTTTCCTCCTTTCGCCATGATCCCGAGGATGCTGCTGCAAGTTCGTCGTCAGGTTGCGGAGTTGGTGGTGGTGATCCCCTTCTGGGGGACTCAAGCATGGTACCCGGTCCTCCTGGAACTCCTGACGGACGTGCCTCTCCTCCTTCCGGGTCGGACGGATCTCCTCCAGGGCCCTCTGGGTGCTCCTCACCCCCTGCTGCTCGACGGCTCCCTTCAGCTCCTGGCGTGCCGGATCTCCGGACTCCCGGAGAGGTCGCAGGCATTTCGGAGGCAACTCGACGCCTCCTGGACAACGCTTGGGCTCCCGGCACCCGAAAATCTTACCGGGCAGCTTGGGGATCTTGGGTTAGCTGGTGCGTGGAGCGGGACCTTGATCCCGTTTCGGCGCCTGTGACCCATTTGCTGCAGTTCCTTACATCCCTTTTTGAGGCGGGAAAGGCTTATCGGACCATTAATTTGTTCCGTTCGGCGATTTCTTCGACTCATCAGGGTTTTGATGGCGTTCCGGCGGGTCAACACCCTTCGGTGTCACGCCTGCTGCGTGGATCGCGCTTGGCTCGGCCTCCTCGGCCGCGCTTCACCACTACGTGGGACGTTTCCCTGGTCCTCTCTTTTCTCTCTGCGTGGCCTGAGAACACGGCTCTTTCTCTTCGGCAACTGTCTGCCAAGTTGTTGACCCTCTTTTGTCTCATTTCTTGTAAGAGGGTTTCCGATGTCAGGGCTTTGGATCATGACGCTAGGTCCTTTTCTCCCGAGGGCGTCACGTTTAACATTACGCGGCGCACTAAGACTAATATTCGGTCTGTCTCTTATCCCTGTTTCCCGTCTTCCCCGGCGCTCTGTCCGGTAGCCTGTTTGCGGGAGTATGAGTCGCGTACTAGGACTCACCGCTCTGCGGACGTTCCGCAACTGTTCCTCTCCATCCGCCATCCTTTTGGCCCGGTGTCTAGTCCCACTTTGGCGCGTTGGATGAAGTGGGTCATGTCCCTGTCTGGGATTGATACGGCGGTCTTTACTGCTCATTCGGCCAGGGGTGCAGCTGCCACTGCCCTGGCCGTTTCGGGGGCTCGTTTGGAGGACATTTTGCGCTTGGCTGACTGGTCTACGGCCACAACGTTCAGGGAATTTTATTTTCGTCCGCCCCCTCATGTGTTTTCATCGATTATTGATCAGCTTTGAACTTGCAATATGAGCCTCCGTGTCTTGAGGTAAAACTAAATGATTTTCCTATTTCATGACGGAAAGTCATAGTTTTATTAAAGACACGGAGGCGAGTATTGCCCGCCCTGGGTTGTTCCTGCCCGCCCTTTTGTGGTTTTAATTTATTGGACTGTTTACATTGTCGTTTATGGTTATTTATTACGTATACTTGCATAGTTGTATAACTGCCTGTTTATGGTTCTGTTTTCAGCGACCTTATAATGTACGACCGTTTCCTGGGTCGGTTTTTGTTCAATTTCTGCCTGCCTCTTACACTGGCTATATTATTTGCTTTGTTTCAGGTTGAGGTTCCACGAAGTATGGACTTCTGCGTTGTTCCCGGTTTCCGGAGGTGTTAGCCATGTTGGCTTGAGTTCTACGACGTGATGGACCGGTTGTTCATCATTCTCGGGTCCGGTTCCAGTTTCCGGTTTCGGTTCCAGTTCCGGTTATGAAGTTGGTGTTTCGGTTCCAAAGAAAGAGGAAGTTACTAAGAGGACACTGCTTATTATAGGATCTGAGAGGGGTGGATCCTTTATTGTTATGATTATGTAAATTTCTTCTTTGCTGCTATTGGTGGAAAGTAAAGAAGGAGATAGCAATACTCGCCTCCGTGTCTTTAATAAAACTATGACTTTCTGTCATGAAATAGGAAAATCATTTAGTTATAACAGAGATTAAATGAGCTGAAATGGTTTATCCTTGAAAAAAGACATCTAAAGGGGGACATGATTAACCTGTACAAATATATAAACGAACCATAGTAAAAAAATCAAGGGAAGCTATTCTGTGTTATACCACCTCAAAAAACAAGGGACTACTCCCTACGCCTGGAGAAGAAGATTCAGTCATAAGAGGCAACAAGCATTCTTTACAGTAAGATCTGTGAATCTCCGGAACAGCCGCAGGAGCCGGTCACAACAAATTCAGTAGATAGCTTCAAAAAAGGTTTAGATGAACCTTTGAGATCAAAATAACATTGGGGCTTATGACAATGTATAGAAATCTTGTTCTACACACCATTTCCCTTTCACCCAACCACTTTTGAAAAGCAAGATGGACATTGATCCAAGGATGTGTTCCGTGGATCAATATAGCAGGATTACATGTTGGGCTTGATGGACTATGGTCTTTTTCTAATCTTAACAACTATGAAAGTGCATGTTACACCTCTGGCTGGAGGGAAGGGCTTAGGTCAAGAATTTAGGGGGTGCTGGGGTTGGGGGGGTGCTGTTTCAATTTTTGCCTGAGGGAGCATGAAGGCTATGTGCTTCCCTGCCCCTGACCACAAAGCACTGAGGAAAAGGGGACCCAAGCTGAACTCTTGCACCATGGCCCATAAGACTTTAGCTACGCCCCTGGGTGAAAGTTTCTAACAAGTTGGGGAAAGTAGCTAGATTTCTGAGGGAGTCAGTAGCTACTGTAGCTTCCCTTCCCAGACTAGGTTCTAGGTCCTTGATGCAAAAATCAACCAAAATGTGCCATTAGTACTGTGTAGTATACTGTGTAAGACTGTAAGCCCCACAACCCCTATAGATGAGAAAAAAACGGAAAATATGAAATTTTGCTGAATTTCCTATTTTCAGGGCTGTTTCTGCATTATTTAGGATTTTTAGCCTCCATTGTCTTATATAGTGGGAATACAGATCTGTGATAGGAAACTAGCCACATTTACTCCAAATTTCTCCCGGTAAGTTTCAAATGTGACATATGATCCCAAGACGTCGGTAGTGATTCACGAATTGGCATTCAATATTTGTGAAGAGCCTATTTTCTTTATAAGTATGTGCCCCCCTCAGGTTATTCCACCATTACTGTCATGTTTATGATTTCCAAGGTACATTTGCCATTTGTTATCCATGTGTCCCATGATTCTGTTATCCTATTATAGAATCTAAAGACATAGCAATGTCACAATGTTATCACATTATTATCACCCCCCGGCTGTGAATGAGGTGTAAATTCTCATTGAGGTTTGAGCTGATATGAGAACCTCACCACTAATCCCTCCCCTGTGCCTCTATTATAATTTCACCATTTGATCAGCGCCTCACATTATCTGGGCTCTTATTCCATAAGCAGTAGAGACATTGGAGCAGTTTATAACATTATGTAGTATCAGGATCAAAGTCGGAAGCAATCGCTTTGAGGCACAGGAAAATGACTGTGATTTTGGTGGGCAGACCCCGGGGCCAAGTTTAAAAAAAAAAATTAAGCTACAGATGATTTCAGTGAGTTGCCGGAATGATTCACATCCTGTGGATTTTTCCTATTAGGGAGAGGCTGAAATATTAGGATGGAGCGTATAAATAATTCACATAATTCACCGGGAAGAAAGAGAAATAATTATATCTGAAGATCTCATTATTAATAGAGACCAGTAAGAAGAAGCGAGTTCTCACATGACTGCGTCCTGCAGGTTTTGTGGATTTTGGAAGTTTTTGTATCAGAGAAATGATCAGAACTGTAAGCGATTGGAGTTGGTTTTGTGAGAGTTTAATGACAAACTGAGTTCTAGATAAATGAATCAAATAGATCAAAACCCTCCCCCAGATCTTCACTTCTATCCCCTGTAGGAAGGCACAAGGGACCGTTGTTGACGGAAGGTATGTGTCACCAAGGTTCCTGGCCTCGGTGGAGTAAGAGTCAGTTTTCATGTGTCAGCAGCAGTTGCTGTTTGACACCTTGCTATTTAATATAGCTGTAATAGTTGATCCTGGAAGACTCTTAGTGGAAGTAGTCAAAGTGCTGGGTGGGTGACTGCTCCCCACGTTCCAGGCCTGGTCTTGACTGGCCTATATAAAAACCCCAGCCAGCAGTGTCAACTGGTGGTAATTACCTCTCTCTCTCTGACAGAGGAGCTATGGCAATCGCTGGATTGGGATCTGAGTTGTGTGCTAGGCTGGAGGCCTGAGTTTGGGAGGTCTGCTCTGTCCTGAGCAATGCCGATCGGGTGTGAACTAACACGTAGGATAACAGGTGACTGGTTTTGCTGTATGAACTGTCTAGGTATGAGTGAACAACAAAACTGCAAATGGACTGTCGTACTGTTTTGTTGCCATAAGTGTGAATAGAACGCTGAAGTTTTTGAGTTACAAACTGGTCTTTGCCTCTATACTGCATCTGCTTCTCCTGTCTACCAGAGCGAATCCCCACAACTCATACATTTATGGCAATGTTCTCAGTTGGCTGGAATGTGTTTTTTTTGTCTTCCGCCCCAAGACCTCCTGTCCTACTAAACTTATCTTAGATAGCCATAGAACCCCATGGTAGACCCATGGGATCTATGTTGGCGACTGTATGAAATTATAGGAATTTTATTACCCATTTTCCGCCATCTTGTTTTCGTATTAACTAATCTGTAGAAAACTTACAGTATTTTGCATTTTTACATGGTGGCAACAATTAATTCTTGGCTAAAGTGAAATAAAAACTCCAACAAAATAAATGAGAAGTTGTGTCTTCCGTGTTCTTAGTCATCATTATGTTAAATTATTCCTGTAGTTACTAGTGATAATCGAGCATGCTCGGCCGAACACCAGTTCGGCTCTAGCATCGCAATGCTCGGCCGAATATCGCGTGTGCTTGAGCCAAACATGCTCGGGGTAGACCTCCCGCTTCGCAGGAGCCTACCTGCCCAGAAAGTAGTAGGGGTTCACGGAGGCAGCGGCAGTAGCAGTCAGTCAGTTTGGAGTGTTGGGGGTAAAACCACCTACTCGGCGGTGTGGCAGTTTTTTGTTAAGCAGCCGGAGGAGGTGAACATGGCCATTTGCCGAATCTGTGGGCAGAAGGTGAAGCGTGGCCAGGGTGCCAAAGTGCCAGCATCACATATGTAGAAAAGAAGGTGGGCCAGTCCTTGAGCCTGTCGGAGTCTGCCAAAGTACACGGCAGCGCCAACGTGTTACGCTAGAACTACGGTCAAGGACAATATATTTTCTTTTACGGCCTAACCTGCTATACTGACAAGCTGACTGGATAACTTGGCTCCTTCTGTAGGCTGCACTTCTTCTCTGCAGTCTGACTCTAGGTTGTGCCAGGAAACTGGCTTTAAGCTTTGGCCTCCATAGCCTGCAGAGCTTAGGGTGCTCTGACTGGCGTGTGCGCGTCCAGCAGAGACGTGCCCCTGCACACCCTTCCCCTTAAACTAGACTAACTCTAACTGGTCCCCACCCTTCATGCAGGAAGTAGGATAAGCCCAATTCTCTCCAGAGGGGGGTTAGAATGGAATGGTAAGTTCCATTCTATCTAAGATAGCTCTGCCATGTTTGCTGCTACCTGCTCGTGAACCAGGCAAATTACATGAACAGTTACACAACATTATTATAGATGCACATTGTGGTGAACCACGGAAAAGAAAACATAGATGACATTGTATTAACCCAATAAAGACAGTAGCAGGGTGCAGGAGTGGTAACACCACTCTGGGTTGTTACACATGTGCAGGCCACGGTGGTGTCTCGCTGTTCTACACCTCGTTTGCCTGGGCAAAAGGAGTCACACAGGGGAGGAACTGCTCTGTGTCCTTCATCAAGAAATCGAATCCTGGCTTTCTCCGCGACAACTCAAAATCGGAACCATGGTGACCGACAACAGGAAGAACATGGTGTCGGCGCTGCGTTAAGGAGGCCTGAGCCATGCGCTCTGCATGGCGCACCTGTTCAATCTGGTTGTCAAGCGGTTCCTGAAGTCTTCCACCCATCTGCAAGACATCCTAAAAACGGCCAGGAAACTTTGCATGCACTTCAGCTACTTGTGCACCGCCAAGCACACCCTCCTTGAGCTTCAGCGGCAGAACGGCGTCCCCCAACATAGGCTGATATGCAACGTTTCCACCCGTTTCCACCCTCCATATGTTGGACCGACTAGTCAAACAGAGAAAAGCCATAAACAATTTCTTGATGATCCAAGCGGACAGGAGTACTCCCCTGTGTAACTTCGATTTCGGCCAGTGGCAGCTCATGCGTGACACCTACTGTTTGCTCAGGCCCTTTGAGGAAGGCCACGGTTTTTGTCAGTCGCCAGGACTACGGGATGAACAATGTCATTCCACTGCTTCATGTCCTTGAACAGATTGTTAGGAGTATACGATACTGTAGCCCCTTGCTGGCGAGGGGTGGTGTATCGCATAGGGAGAGGAAGGAGTCCAATGGCAGTGACACTGCTAGAAACGAGGTGCAGGGATGGATGCAGTATATAACAGTGGATCCGGAGTGCTGGGCTGGGAACAGGAGGGAGACCAGCAGGTCCCAGAGTGGGCTTGAAGGCAGAAGCATGGTCAAGAGGAGGCGGCGGTCGGTACACAGGATCGTAGTTCGAGCAACGAAGGATGAGACAAAAACGTGGTCGGTAAGCAGGCAGTGGTCAGTTCACAGGATTGTAGTTCAGGCAGTAAAGGATGAGACAAAGCTTAACTATGGCTGAGAGCACAATAATCAGGCAAGGAGGAAGTGATGTCGTTGGCTTTAAATAGGAAGTGCACGGCTGAGGCTAGTTGAGCTGATTGCACTGGGAACTAGGATCTGAGGTAGAACACCAAGGTCTACAGAAATGGAGCTGCCCAGAATGATGGGTAGCTCAGTCAGCAGAGCTCCCACCTGGAACGCCGGAGGTTCCCGGTTCGAGTCCTGACACAGATGCTGGTAAATTTGGCTGGTCAGAGGACTGGAGACGTGGTGCCTAGATGTCACGGCCACATGATCCCTGTGGGGACTGAACTGAAGGAGGAGGAGGACATTGGAGCACAAGCAATGTGTAGCGGAATGGGTGGTTTTGCTAGACACGTGACAGGAGAGGAGGAGAAGCAAGAGGGAGATGAGGAAGACCCAGATGACCCAGGCACACCGTGGCAGTATGCAGTGGAGATGGCAGCAGGGAGTCCCTCTGAGTCACTTGCGCAAATGGCCCGATGCATGCTCACTTGCTTGGCTAGTGACAGCCGGATTCTCACCATTCGGCAGAGGGTTCACTTCTGGCTCTCCACCTTGTTGGACCCTCGCTACTGGTCCAAAATAGGGGCTGAGAGGGAGGACAAACTGATCTAGTATAGAGACATCCTATGTAGTCAAGGTGACATTTTGCCTTTTTGGCCTGGTTGACATCATCATTTATTTGACCCTTCCTCTGATCTGTCAGAAGGAAGGAAAAATGAGACGCACAACGGATCCTGTCTGTGTAGCAGCTGTAAGGCGTGTACGGTCCCATCAGAATTGGCTTACGATTTGGTAGCCAAAAGCAGGAGTGGGTACAAAACACAGAAGACATGTAAATATTCCATTCACGTGTCATCTCTGCTTTGGATCCACTCCAGTTTTTTTTGGCTTTAGCAATACTGATGGCTTACTAAACAAATACTAACCAAGTGAAGGCAGATGCTCCACAGACAGGATCTGTTTTTTGGGGGTTATTGTTCTGACGGATCAGAGGAAGGGCAAAATAATCAGTGACGTCAACACAAACTTACTGCTGACACCCTCTCCACTCTGTCAGGGCTCTACTTGTATAAGTGTTTAATAGAACATGTTCTGTAGACCCCTATGTGGAATCAGCTGATGACGGTGTAAAAGGAGTGCGCTCTTTCACGCTATAGTAGGATCTTGGGCCTCTGCATGGTTCTTAATACCTAACGCTAACATCGACCTGTAAGACTGAGTTCACACTTGAGTTATTTGGTCAGTTTTGGCCCCGTGACTGCCCTAATAAGTGAAGTGTGCAGTGATTCTAAGAGCGACGCCGGTCATCTGCATGTCATACGGACTCACAGTATTATTTCACTACCACAGCAGACTCCTTATGTGTGTTACTGCAAGGCACAGTGTTTACACCGCTATACAGGCACAGTGTTCTACACCACTATACAGGCAAAGTGTTCTACACCGCTATACAGGTACAGTGTTCTACACCGCTATACAGGCACAGTGTTCTACACCGCTATACAGGCACAGCGTTCTACACCACTATACAGGCACAGTGTTCTACACCACTATACAGGCACAGTGTTCTACACCACTATACAGGCACAGGGTTCTACACCACTATACAGGCACAGTGTTCTACACCGCTATACAGGTACAGCGTTCTACACCGCTATACAGGCACAGTGTTCTACACCGCTATACAGGCACAGTGTTCTACACCGCTATACAGGCACAGTGTTCTACACCACTATACAGGCACAGTGTTCTACACCCCTATACAGGCACAGTGTTCTACACCACTATACAGGCACAGTGTTATACACCACTATACAGGCACAGTGTTCTACACCACTATACAGGCACAGTGTTCTACACCGCTATACAGGCACAGTGTTCTACACCGCTATACAGGCACAGTGTTCTACACCCCTATACAGGCACAGTGTTCTACACCGCTATACAGGCACAGTGTTCTACACCGCTATACAGGCACAGTGTTCTACACCACTATACAGGCACAGTGTTCTACACCACTATACAAGCACAGTGTTCTACACCGCTATACAGGCACAGTGTTCTACACCACTATACAGGCACAGCGTTCTACACCACTATACAGGGAAAGCGTTCTACACCGCTATACAGGCACAGTGCTCTACACCACTATACAGGCACAGTGTTCTACACCACTATACAGGCACAGTGTTCTACACCACTATACAGGCACAGTGTTCTACACCACTATACAGGCACAGTGTTCTACACCGCTATACAGGCACAGTGTTCTACACCGCTATACAGGCACAGTGTTCTACACCACTATACAGGCACAGTGTTCTACACCACTATACAGGCACAGTGTTCTACACCACTATACAGGCACAGTGTTCTACACCACTATACAGGCACAGTGTTCTACACCACTATACAGGCACAGTGTTCTACACCACTATACAGGCACAGTGTTCTACACCACTATACAGGCACAGTGTTCTACACCACTATACAGGCACAGTGTTCTACACCACTATACAGGCACAGTGTTCTACACCACTATACAGGCTCTTTGCAGCCAGGAAATAGCTGTTTTTTAACGTGATTCACCTCAAATAATTCGGATCGAATCAAATATTTTCGGAAAATTCGGCAAACCGGACGAATCGAATTTTTGAGAAATTCACTCATCTCTAGTCACATTACCGCGCACAAGATTTTGCATGGGATCTTCAATCAAGATGGTGGCGGCAGGCTCTTCACGCTTAAATGGATGAGGTAAGTATGATTATATTTATTTTTTAGACCTTAATATTAATGTCAGATGCCATGATCAGAGATGAACGCGGCATCTGAGGGATACAATATCTGTTTACTTAAATGTGGCAAATATATCTCCATAACAGCAAAAATTCACCAATTGACGAAACTCCCAAAATTTCCATGATTCACAAATCTCTAAACACCATATTGAGTAGTAATCCAGGTGGTTTGCTAGGAACATGTTTTATCAGTCAAACAAGTCCAGCTGACTGGCTCCCCAATATGCTACATACCATGTAATAAGGATACATCTTCATAGATATAGATTTGCCTTAGAGCATGAACCCCAGTCTTGTAAATCATTGATGTTCACTGAAGTATCTTTCCTTTTTCTTCTTTTTCGACGTTTGCGGAAATTTGCTATTAATGATGTCTTATAATTAATACAATCCTTTATTTCATCGCTTTCTGCTGTTTGATGCGCGATAGATTGACAGTCTTTAGAAGAAGGTAAACCCTGGTGGGCACCACAGGTAGTAAAAGTCACATAATAACATTCAATAATTAATTCAAAAAGTGCAAAGACGTCAATATCAAATGAGCGCTAGATACCTTTGTAATGATAATTGGATTCCTGTGTATATTTTTCTGGGTCTAATCATTTAATGAACAACATATCCTGAGATGAGTGACCCAAGATGACCTATTAAAACATGATTTTGTGATACTTTGCCATGAGCTGTCTGTACTATATTTGTCTCTGAGTGGCCACCTAGTGGCTGTGATGTGAATTGCGGCCTGTTAAGATTTTTTCATAAGGTTTATAGTGGACACACCTTTATAATACATAATAAGTGTACTGGGTGTACACAAAGTTCCATGTCTGTAGACAATCACATTTTAACACGTTAAGAATGCTCGTCCTAAAAGACCGGTACTTAGTGCCCCAGGATGAGCATTCTCGTCCTGCGGTCCTTCCGCCCCCTGTTTGCGGTGCAGTGATCAGCGGCAGAGATCCGGCTGTTACTGACTCACGGATCCCTGCTGCATCCACCAGCATTGGTGATAACGCAGATGCGGGTGGATTAGGCTCTCATATGCCGCGGTCAGCGCTGACCGCGGCATATGGGAGGTTTGCGCTCCCTCACCTCAGCCATTGGGTCCCCGCACTGCTGTGGCAGGGACTCCATGGTTGCTACAGTGTAAGACACTAACAGTGCAATACAGCGCAATACAGATGTATTGTCCTGCATTGAAACAGGGATCAGACCCTGTAATGTTGAAGTCCCAGAGTGGGACAAATAATAAAGTGAAAGTAAAGTAAAAAAGCATTTGTAAAAAAATAAGGAAAAAAGAAAAGTAGACATATTAGGTATTGCCGCGTCCGTATCGACCAGCTCTATGAAAATATCACATGACCTAACCCTTCAGATGAACACCGTCAAAAAAATAAAATAAAAACTGTGCTAAAAAGCCATTTTTTTGGTCACCTTACATCACTAAACGTGCAACACCAAGCGATCAAAAAGGCATATGCTCCCCAAAATAGTACCAATCTAACCGTCACCTCATCCCTCAAAAATTTTGTTTCAAAAATGCTTTTATTGTGTTAAATGTAAAAAAAATTTATAAAGTAGACATATTAGGTATCACCGCATCCGTAATAACCTGCTCTATAAAAATACCACATGATCTAGCCCCTCAGGTAAAACACTATAAAAAAACAATAAAATAAAAACCGTGTCAAAAGCCATTTTTTGTCACCTTACATCACAAAAAGTGTAATAGCAAGCTATCAAAAGTCATATGCACCCCAAAATAGTGCCAATCAAACTGTCATCTCATCCTGCAACCAAAAAGTTCCCCCCCAAAAATAAAAAAACTATGGCTTTCAGAATATGGAGACACTAAAACATGATTTTTTTGTTTCAAAAATGCTGTTATTGTGTAAAATTTCAATAAAGAAAAAAGTATACATATTAGGTATTGCCGCATCCATAGGAACCTGCTGTATAAAAATATCACATGACCTAACCCCTCAGGTGGACACTGTAGAAATTTTTTTTTTAAAGTGTGTCAAAAAAGCTACTTTTTGTCACCTTACCTTACAAAAAGTGTAATACCAAGCGATCAAAAGTCATATGCACCCTAAAATAGTACCAATCAAACCGTCATCTCATACTGAAAAAAATAAGCCTCAACATAAGACAGTCACCCCAAAATTTATAAAAACTATGGCTTTTAGAATATGGAGACACAAAAAAATCCTTTTTTTTTTCAAAAATGCTTTATTATGTAAAACTGAAACACGTTTGTAACAACATGCTCTATAAAAATACCACATGATCTAACCTGTTAGATGAACACTGTTAATAACAAAAACAAAAAAAATCAAGCTCAGCTTCTAAACTTCTAAGCCTTCTAACGTCTCCAAAAATAAAATGGCATTCACAAAATGATCCAAACATGAAGTAGACATATGGGGAATGTAAAGTAATAACTATTTTTGGAGTTATTACCATATATTATAATATTTGAGAAATAGAAATGTGGAAATTTGCGACTTTTTCTAAATTTTGGGTATTTTTTTTTATAAATATAAATAAAAAAAATTGACTCAATTTTGCCACTATCATGAAGTACAATATGTGACGAGAAAAATGTCTCAGAATGGCCTGGATAAGTAAAAGCGTTTTAAGGTTATTACCACATAAAGTGACACTGGTCAGATTTGCAAAAAATGGCCTGGTCCTTAAGGTGTTAAGGAGGTTTTTCCCAAAGTTTTTAACTAATGACCTATCCTCTGGATAAGTGATCAGTATTTGATCAGTGAGGTCTGACATCCGAGACTATGTCTGACATCTATAAAGTATTTACCAAGCACAATGCCGTACGTTGTACAGTGGCTGTGCTTGGTATTGCAGCTCAGCCCCATTCACTTCAATGTGACCATGGCTTCTGTGGTCTGAAAGTGGGAGCCACGGGTTCCCGTGCCCATAACAGCGGTCCCTGGCTGAGATTCGGGAACCTGTTATGGTATAGTAATAGCCCAAAGCCTCAAGCAGGCTTCGGTAGCTATTACTAGAATATACTATTATAGGCCAGCAGATGGCAGCATTGTAGTAGTATATTGTAAATGAAGTGTTCTATGATGGCTATTTAGCCATCACAGAACACAATGGGCAATCTAATGATTGTCAGTTATAGTCACCCAGGGTGACTTAATAAAACAAGTTAAAAAAATTGTTTTTAAAAATATAAATTTTTTTTTTAAAGTTTAAATCATACCCCTTTCTCCAAAATCTTAATAATAATACATAACCAATAAAAAAATATACATCATGGGTATGGCCTTATGTGAAAACACCTGTGCTATTAAAGCATAACCATATTTATCCCATGCGGCAAATGTCGTAATGGAAAAAAAAGAAAATGGCAAATTTGCCTTTTTTTTCACTTTACCTCTCAGTATTATAAAGCAAGAAATCATACTGATCTGGAGAATTAAGTTAACATGTCAATTTAACCGCAAAGGCAACACTTGAAAAAATAAAACTGTGGCTGAATTGTGTTATTTTCCAATTCCACCACAATTGGATTTTTTTTTCCAGCTATCCACTACATCATATTCAATATTAAATAATACCATTGGATAGAACAACTTGTCTCATAAAAAATAAGCTCTCATAAGGCTGTGAACAGAAGAACTAAAAAGTTATGGCTCTGGGAAAGCGGGGAGTGAAAAATTAAAAACGCAAAAATGGAAAATTGCAAGGTCCTCTGAGGGTTAAATCAATCACGGCAGACTCACTTGGTATAGTAATCATTGGCTCTCTATGACCATGAGGACATAAAAATATGTATAGAAATGTTCAGTTCCCTTAAGAAATGTTTCCAATTTTTACTTTTGATTTTTACACTTGTAGTACCCCAGACCTGGTATTATGTATTATACATTTTACTGTTTGCTTCTGGCCATGACTACCAGCAAGGAATGATGGCAAAGATTGGCAGGAACAGGGTTAACCACTCTGTTTCTGCCCTCTTTGTAGGAGTGGGCTGGTCCTGCTCCCTGCCAAGAGGAAGAGTTCCTGTGTGGACACAGAGAGGAAAGGAAGCAACCTGCAGAGCTCCTGCTCCTGTTACACAATTCTCCAGCGATAACTACTCCAATTGTCCTCAAGTAAAGCCTTGAGATCTTATACAGCGGCACGACCTGCTACATCAACCTCTACAGACACTGCTGCATGGTGAGGGACTACAGCCAAGCCACCCATCACCAAACAACCACTAGGCCAATTTCACCAAAGTGCAGAATTGCAGCCATCCATCCTGCCTCCAGATTTCTTGCTGGTGCCAGAGAAGAATTGGTCAATTGACCACTGATGAAGGAGTGAGCATACAGTTCGAAAAGTGTATGGTTTTGATTCCCATATCGCAGGACCTAATCTCGACTTTTATGGATAAAATATCTGACAAATAGAAGCGCTTTTTTTTTTACGAACTTTTTAACCACCTCTGATATCGAAGACTTGACTGTACAGCCGGAAATCAATTTACCTAAACACATGAGACGCCGAGCTGACACCTCCAGTACCAAACAGGGTATCGTACTTGGACTGCGAACTATCACGGCCGGAGTCATCTACAGAAGGGAGGCAAAACAGGTCGGAAACTGACCGCTCCATGGGACGCCACGTAGTAGCGGATGTATAGACGGACAATCAGCTACTATCGATTTTTCATCCAAATTAGTTACTTTCTAGCACCTCAGTATCTATTTATCAACCCAAGGAATTCTCTCAAAGTATCTTATTCTGCTTATTCGAATCAATACTGTCTACTATAGCTATATGAACTGTGGATTTTGTCTGCTAAATATCGAGCGAGAGGCCCATTCAATTCCCATCCATAGGCCTCAGGAATTGGGACTACAATTTATGTTGGTGTGCGTTTTTAATTGTGATTTTATTTATACGATTTTACCAATGCGATTTTTTATATGCGATTTTACACATGGTATTATTATATGAACCATACATATGCATTACCTATATTTTTAACTCTGCAAAATAAATTGAATTCTCTATATGCACTCACGCATGGTGTCAAAGGTTGAGTGCCAGTCACTACATTCTATATTAAATTTATATTCCCTTTTTTGACTGGGTGGGTCAATACGTGACTAGAGCACCTATCCATACCTTTAGTTGGGTGAGCCTCTATTCCTTCTTCTTTCTAGCGTGCACACTCTTACCGACTCGAGACTGCTCTGTCTCCGCGGATGACTAGGAACTGAACAAGCAGTCTATTCAACAAACATGCGGTACCGCAGAGCAGGTAGTTTGTTCCTCAGCTCTCTTCAGCACTCCTGGCAGAAGTCCTCTGTCTCCTGGGCAGAATCTGGGTCCTGAACAGTGATCAGCTTAACTCAACTGTAGTTGTTGTTGCAAAATTTTGATCCCACACTTGGATGTGACTGGATTTACTTCTCTGTGTCCTTCCAATATGGCGACTTCCTCTTTCTCCTTCAGCCTGGCAACTCCACCTCTCATGAATATGGAAATATGTATATGCAGTCAGTCAGCTGTGCCTAGGAAACGGTGGCATTTTGTGGCCAAAAAGCAGAACGTCAGTCCAGAGCATTTAATTTAATCCACACAAACAGTGTGTAACAATGAGAGCTGTTTCCCCATCTCACAATATCCTCAGCACGGGCACTGTATAGCCAATTTGCCAGTACTTGTTGTTTTCTATTGGCTGCCAGCTTGTTATGACATACAGTACCCTGCCCTTCAATGAAATAGAATCAGAGCTTCAAGCCCCGCAAGTACCATCTGTAAAGTGAAAGGGGTGAGAGCGTGACACACCAGACCAACACCCCACTTCCTGTTCCCCACTCCCACCACCTTCCACATCCCAATCCTGTCCATCACTTTCACCCCCGCTTCTGTCATCTACACCCACTTCCTGTCTCCGACTCCCACATCCCACTTCTGTCCACCGCTCCCACCCCCGCTTCTGTCATCTACCTCCCACCTCCTGTCCACACTCCCATTCCCTTATCTGTCCGCTGCACTTCACCTCGTGTCCACTACTCTCATCCCCCTTCTGTCCTTTACACCCCACCTCCTGTCCCCTCCTCCCACCCCTTCTCCTGTCCTCTACACCGCACCTCCTGTCCCCCTTTTCTTTCCTCCATACCCAACCTCCTGTGCCCCACTCCTATCCCCTGCCCCCCTTTTCTGTCCTCTACACCCACCTCCTGTCCCTGCTCCCACCCCCTCTTCTGTCCTCTACACATGGGCTGATGAACACAACCACTCTCAGTCTAAGGAATGCGTCCCATGTGTTGACCCAATGTCCCAGACCGACCACTGCAGTCCTAACCCAAACTGATTGCATCCAGCTGATCTATGATACAGTCATTTCTTATCTCTTTCTGTTGTAATGTATTCATACCATCAAAAATTTTCAAAAATGTCCCTACATCACTGTACAGCAACTCTTAATGATTTACAATTCTGTGAATAGTTTTTGACCCTTCATCTACATCTGATGAGGACCTATGGAATAACTATATGATGGATAGAAGAAGGACTGAGCTCTGAGGTCACCATTCTTGTTACAGACTCCACCAGAGCAGCCATCCGGCTGGAGCGTGCTTCTTATAGGTGTTAATTGCTTCCGACAAAGGAGATGGGATCGCTGAATTTCAGATATTTTATCTCGCCATTTATATAAAATATGCTCTGAAAGTCGTGCAGAAAACAGCAATGTTCAGCACTTACAAAGGTTAATTCCAGACACTCTATGGAAGGAGATGCATAATAGATCATCTCTACACATTAACTCTGCTCCTGCACTCGGCCTCATCTTTAAAACTGTCACATCCAACAAAGATGCTGAACCCAATGGAAATATTTATTTCAAAAGTTTGCAAAATATAAAACACAGACAATGCTGCAGTAAATCCCCCTGCAATGATGATGAGAATGATGATAGTGAGGATGGTGGGGATGATGATGGTGAGACGGGTGATGTCGATGATGGGAAATTCCCTGTTACACCTGCAACCCTGCCTTGTATGACAAGTTCAGCTGAATGTAATTAGACCTTTAACTTAATGAACTGTTTCTACATTCTAGGCAAAAAGAACTACTAATCTATATGCAAATTAGGACTTTAGTGCAACAAGGGCAGGGCCAATGCACTCTGTGCACCCTTGCGCCTCCTGCTTCCTCTGCGAGAACTTTCTGCTTCTTATTGATTGACAGGAACATGGTCCGGTACAGTCATCTCCCATACATGTGTCAATGAAGAAGAGGGAGAGGCTACAAGAGGAATAAAGAGGAGCAACAGTGTCCATAATGGCTTTGGCCCAACCTCGGTTCTTTTAACTGCTCAATTGCATACGGATAAAACATCTGTATCTTGAATAAAGCAACAGAGCAATACCTGGTGTAGAATTGAAGATTATGCTAGCGCTAGTGTACTTATAATCTTAATTTTAGTAATGACAGGAGGCGAGTATTTTGCATTAAACTCTCTTTACTTACTCCACATAGCAGTAAAGAAACAGTTAAAACAGTAACCAATCAAAATGCAATAGGAGGTAATATATTCAGAGCCGTGACACTCCTCCTCCTCTTTCGCATGCGACATCAGAAAAAACTGGATAAACTAAAGTCAATGTCTCTTAAACCACGAACCACCGAACGAACTCCTTGTCCTGTAACTGTAAGGCATGAAGAAAATCCGGAATGAACTGTAACCGGAATCAAAAGACCTTCTGTCCGCACTCAGATCTCCGTGAGACGAAGTCCGATCGACACGAAGAAACTCCCTGAAGTTGGACCGGAAACTGCAAGCATTTATACTGAAAAACAATATGAAATGGGTTAGGAACCGAAACTGAACCTGCATGCAGGCATGACCCACATAAAATGACAGTAAATGACATCACTTAAAAGGATCTTGGCTGCTAAAAAGCAAAAGGGAATGAAACCATATACTTACCCACGAGCACTTACCAAGGGTGGGAAAGAGGTGGGAAAATACTCGCCTCCTGTCATTACTAAAATTAAGATTATAAGTACACTAGCGCTAGCATAATCTTCAATTTTACCACATGACAGGAGGCTTCGTATTTTGCATTTTTTAACGCTGATTCACAAGACACATAGCCGCCCCCGTGCTTGGACGAAAGTAGAATGTCCTGAAGGTAGACTCCCTCGACCAGTCCGCCGAATGTAGGATGTCTGTCAGAGAAGCGCCTGCCGAGAAGGCCGAGGAAGCAGCCGCCCCACGAACTGAATGTGCCCCAAAACAGGGGTCCATGCCCGCCAGAGACAGAAGCCACCGTATCCACCTGGCGAGTGTAGTAGTTGAGACGGGAACGTGAGGCCGAACGTAGGACACCAAAAGCTGTCCCGAGGCAGAAGTTCTAAGCGCGGAAGTGACCTCAATGTACCGAGTAAGGGTAGAAACGACACAAAGTTGCGGTTCTGAGGCAAAGAAGGGATAAAAGACTGACGTAGAGTTGGACTTGGTACGTCTAGACACCCGAAAGGTAACTCCCTCTGGAGAGACCGAAAAGGCGTCGACGTCGAAAGCCCGTACGTCCGAAACTCGACGAAATGAAACGAGGCAAAGTAACAAAGTCAACTTGGCCGACAGCTGTCTTAGAGAGAGGGAGGTATTAGTCGGCCAATCTCTCAGAAACTGAAGAACCAAGGCCACATCCCAGAGACGAGAATATCTGGGGCCCGGAGGTCTCTGCAACCTTATACCCCTAAGTAAACGGCAAACAAGTGGATCCCTACCGATTGGGATACCAAGAGAGGGAACGTGCGCCGCCGAAATAGCGGAGCGCACCACGTTGAGAGAACGATAGGAGCGGCCCAAAGAGAACAAATGTGACAGAAAATTCAATATGGCGGTCACAGGTGCCGTAAATGGATCGAAGTCCCGTTCACAGCACCAAGAGGACCAGGAATCCCAAGCTGATAAGTAACATCTTCTAGTTCCAGGAGCCCAGGAGTCCCATATGAGGTCTCTAGCTGCCTGCGATAAATCGCTGGTCTGCCAGGCTCCCCGGAAAGAGCCCAAGCCACCAGAAGGAGACGGCCCTCGAGTACCAGGGAATGCGGATTCCCTTTCGGGTCCGTGAGGAGCATCGGGAAAGACGGTAGAAGCAACGGATCGATGTAGGAGAGCTCCAGAAGGTCCGGGAACCACGGTTGACTCCGCCAAAGCGGAGCGACGAGCAGGAGAGAAATGCGTTGATTCCTCAGGAATTGAATTGTCCGTGCGATCATGCTGAAAGGGGGAAAGGCGTACGCTCCCTTGGCTGGCCACTGTTGGAGAAACGCGTCCACCGCTAAACTCTCCGGATCCGGTAGCCAGCTGAAGTAGGCCGGAGTCTGCCTGTTGTTGCGGGAAGCGAATAGGTCCAGTCGGAAGGGGCCCCTCCTGACCGAGAGTCGTTGAAAGACCTGAGGATCCAATCTCCAGTCGCTGCTGTCCCTCCAGTGACGTGAGAACCAGTCTGCCGTCAGATTCGTCTCCCCCGGAAGGTATTCCGCCTTGAGTGAAATGTTGCGGGGAAGGCAAAAGTCGAAGATCTCCTTCGTCACCTCCGACAGTAGATGGGAACGGGCTCCGCCCAGGCGGTTGATATAGCGGACCGCCGAGATGTTGTCCATCCGCAAGAGAATACAGCAATGTGACTTGTCCTTCGCCAGACTGCGGATAGCGAACGACCCCGCCAACAGTTCCAGGCAGTTGATGTGGAGAAGACTCTCTTGAGCGGTCCAAGCGCCTCCTGTTGATCTGCCTCCGCCCGTCGCGCCCCAGCCCCAAAGGCTGGCGTCCGACTCCAAAACGACGTCGGGAGAGCTCCCGAAGATGGCTCGGCCGTTCCAAGCCTCCATGCTGTCTAGCCACCATCTGAATTCCTCCCTGACCTCTTCCGTTATCGGGATCGATTGATCGTAGGAAGGATTCCGATGGAGAAAATAGGTCTTCAGACGTTGCATTGCCCTGTAGTGGAGCGGTCCCGGGAAAATGGCCTGAATGGAAGCGGATAGTAGACCTACGATCCGAGCCAGAGTACGGAGTGGAATGGAGAAGCAGCGGATGACTCTGCGCAATTCCTTCTTGATAGCCGCGATCTTCGTCGCTGGTAAGCGTAGTGTGCTGGACCTGGAGTCTATCTCGAATCCCAGAAACTGGACAGTCTGAGTCGGGGACAACTCCGACTTCAAGAAGTTCACCACGAACCCTAGGGAGGTCAGGAAGTCGACGGTAAAACGTGTGTGCCGAGTCAGTCCGAACCTGTCGTCGCAAAACAGAAGCAGGTCGTCCAGGTATATAATGCACCGAATCCCTTGAGCACGAAGATGTGCGACCACAGGCTTCAGCAACTTGGTGAAACACCACGGGGCTGAACTGAGGCCGAAAGGGAGGCACGTGAACTGCCACGGCCGACCTTGCCACAGGAATCTGAGGAAACGTCGGCAGGTCAAGTGGACCGGTACTGACAAGTACGCGTCTTTGAGGTCCAGTCTCGTGAACCAATCTCCGTCTCGAAGGAGGTCCCTCAGAAGGTGTATGCCCTCCATCTTGAAGTGCCTGTATCGCACGTAGGAGTTGAGCTTTTTTAAGTTTAAGACTGGTCTGAAATCCCCGGTCTTTTTCTTCACCAAGAAAAGATTGCTGAAAAAGCCTCCCTGGTCGTGTGCGGGCTCCACCGCACCCTTGGAGTGGAGGTCTAGTAGCTCGTTTGCTATCAACCTGTAGTCCTCTGCGGAGCAGAGAAAAGGATGTGGCATGATCGACTGGTCTGGACGTCCCACGAAGTCTATGACGTAACCCTGCACCGTCTGGAGTATCCATGCGTCCGACGATATAGCCGCCCAGTTCTGAAAACAAAGGGAAATACGACCTGCTGTATGAGTGAGAAGAGGTACCTGCAACAGGTGACGACTTACCGGTGGAGTTGAAGCGAGCCCTGCCCCGGGCACGTGATCCACGACCTCTGTCGGCTCCTCTGGTGAAGGAGAAAGGCTGTCTATAGCCTGTTTCTGGGTAGAACGGTTGAGGCCTTTGAGAACTGGGGCCCGAAGGCCAGAATCGGCTGGCTGCTCGGCCTCTGTGGCGGCCAGCCCTTCCAAAAACACCCCTTTGGGAGTTGGCTCGGAAGACCCGCTTCATGGAGGTCTGTGCTTTGTTAAGCGAGGTAAAGACATTCACATGTCTATTGAGCTCCTTCAGAAAAGTCTCACCAAATAGCTTGCCCTGTGCCAGGGGTCCTAGTTCTTTGGTGCCCAATTCCACCAATTTTCCGTCAAGACGGAGTAATGCTGCTTTCCTCCTCTCAGAAGAGAGGGCTACGTTGGCGTTGCCTACAAAGCAGAAGCACCGTTGAGCCCATTCTCTAATGTCGTGAGCCCATTCACGAACCATATTAGCGTCAAACTCCTCTGATCGCGCTAGGGCATCATCCGCCAAATACAAAATGCGGGAAAGTCGACCAATGGAGTCCAACAGCTTATCCTGCACGCCGTGGAATGCCTTCTCAACCCCTTTGCGAGGGTCCCGACCACCCCTAGACATAAAGGTGGTCATGATCTGGTCGAACTCCGGAGTTTGCGCCACGAAGTCGGGTAACAGAGGGCGAGGGCATTCGGATCGTAAACGGTTGCGAACCGTTTTGTCCATAGGTTTGCGTAGCCATAGGTGCATAAACTTTGCGAGGTGATCCGGAGGCGTCCAGTCCCCAGAACGTGGATGACGGATGTTTCTCGGATCGAAGAGACATTGGCCGGAGGGGTCCAGGATGGTTTCCTCATCCTCCAGCGGTGGCGCTGAGTCGTCGGGTAGCTGGGCGGTGTCGAGAAAGGTGCCCTTTTGGTCACCGGAAAACGCGCCCTCATCTGAGCCCCAGGCGTCCTCCGGAACGTCAGAGTCCGCGGCCTGCCACGAGTCCAGAATATTCATGGAGGGAGAAAGCTTATCCTCCTCGTCCGAGGAGTATTGATGTTCAGGCGAGGGAGCGAGAGGAGACGGTTTATCGCGCTTGGCGGGGGCCTTGCCCCTGTCCGGATTAGCAGAGCCCTTCTCTCCTTTCCAATGGCGTTTTTGTGGCCGAGAGTCGGCACGAACCTGTGACTCCGAAGCCTCGGAATCGTAGTCCTGTTGCGGTACCTCAGCGAGGTTATCTGGCCCATCAGCCGCCGTCATAATTCTGGAGAAAGCCTTCTCCATCGAGGCAGCAACTGCCTCATTAATCATGGCCTGAAGCTGAGCAGCGTTCTGGTCCATTGTCCAACAACCCCCTGGCACAGGGTAGTATAAAGTATATAGAGATGGTACCAGCAGTACCTATAACCCCAGCAGGGTAAATTGGGATTTTTACACTGGGCAGCACCCAGGAATAGAGGATGTATGTCTGACACCTCTGTAGCAGCAGCAATTTCGGGGCGACACCCCAAAGCCCAGGGAATGAACCCTGCAGTGGTGAGGCCTGGACAAACGGCCACAGATTTGAGAGCCCTGCCTGGTCGTCTGACAGGCTTATGCAATCCGAGCGCAAAAACCGAGCACTGAGGACATGGAGTCTCTATCCAAAATGGCGGCCACAGTTCTCGCGAGATGCGAGTATAATTCCCGCCGTTGCCGCGAGCGAAAATGCGCGGCGAAAATTTTCGCCGAAAAATGCGCTGCGAAAATTTCGCGACGCGATATTCGCAAATGGGGTGAACGTTACCCCTCACCATAATCCTTTGGGGGGGGGGGGGTCGGGGGTGCTAGTAAATAAATAAATAAATAAATTGGCTAGTAAAGCTTATCCTCCACGTCCGAGTGAGAAGGCCAGACAGGGACGGGAGACCAAACTGAGGAGAAAATTTTTTGCTTGAGCCACAAACCCCCCAAAATGTAGTAGTAGACATTAAATATTACCACAAGGATAGATAGAAAAACATTCAAATGGAAATACGTAACCCCCAAAGTCTTATAACTGGGAGAGCAGAAACTCTGACCTGTCTGTCTGATGGAGCAGTAAAGAAAGAGGAGGAGGAGTCTCACGGCTCTGAATATATTACCTCCTATTGCATTTTGATTGGTTACTGTTTTAACTGTTTCTTTACTGCTATGTGGAGTAAGTAAAGAGAGTTTAATGCAAAATACGAAGCCTCCTGTCATGTGGTAAAATTCAGTTTATGGTGAATGGACACCACAGATAGAAAATGTAATGTATGTACACAGTGACTACACCAGCAGAATAGTGAGTGCAGCTCTGGAGTATAATACAGGATGTAACTCAGGATCAGTACTGGATAAGTAATGTATGTACACAGTGACTGCACCAGCAGAATAGTGAGTGCAGCTCTGGAGTATAATACAGGATGTAACTCAGGATCAGTACAGGATAAGTAATGTATGTACACAGTGACTGCACCAGCAGAATAGCGAGTGCAGCTCTGTAGTATAATACAGGATGTAACTCAGGATCAGTACAGGATAAGTAATGTATGCACACAGTGACTGCACCAGCAGAATAGTGAGTGCAGCTCTGGAGTATAATACAGGATGTAACTCAGGATAAGTACAGGATAAGTAATGTATGTGCACAGTGACTGCACCAGCAGAATAGTGAGTGCAGCTCTGGAGTATAATACAGGATGTAACTCAGGATCAGTACAGGATAAGTAATGTATGTACACAGTGACTTCACCAGCAGAATAGCGAGTTCAGCTCTGGAGTATAATACAGGATGTAACTCAGGATCAGTACAGGATAAGTAATGTAATTAATGTACACAGTGACTTCACCAGCAGAATAGCGAGTTCAGCTCTGGAGTATAATACAGGATGTAACTCAGGATCAGTACAGGATAAGTAATATATGTACACAGTGACTGCACCAGCAGAATAGTGAGTGCGGCTCTGGAGTATAATACAGGATGTAACTCAGGATCAGTACAGGATAAGTAATGTATGTACACAGTGACTGCACCAGCAGAATAGTGAGTGCAGCTCTGGAGTATAATACAGGATGTAACTCAGGATCAGTACAGGATAAGTAATGTATGTACACAGTGACTGCACCAGCAGAATAGTGAGTGCAGCTCTGGAGTATAATACAGGATGTAACTCAGGATCAGTACAGGATAAGTAATGTATGTACACAGTGACTGCACCAGCAGAATAGTGAGTGCAGCTCTGGAGCATAATACAGGATGTAACTCAGGATCAGTACAGGATAAGTAATGTATGTACACAGTGACTGCACCAGCAGAATAGTGAGTGCAGCTCTGGAGTATAATACAGGATGCAACTCAGGATCAGTACAGGATAAGTAATGTATGTACACAGTGATTTCACCAGCAGAATAGTGAGTGCAGCTCTGGAGTATAATACAGGATGTAACTCAGGATCAGTACAGGATAAGTAATGTATGTACACAGTGACTGCACCAGCAGATAATGAGTGCAGCTCTGGAGTATAATACAGGATGTAACTCAGGATCAGTACAGGATAAGTAATGTATGTACATAGTGACTGCACCAGCAGAATAGTGAGTGCAGCTCTGGAGTATAATACAGGATGTAACTCAGGATCAGTACAGGATAAGTAATGTATGTACATAGTGACTGCACCAGCAGAATAGTGAGTGCAGCTCTGGAGTATAATACAGGATGTAACTCAGGATCAGTAAAGGATAAGTAATATATGTACACAGTGACTGCACCAGCAGAATAGTGAGTGCAGCTCTGGAGTATAATACAGGATGTAACTCAGGATCAGTACAGGATAAGTAATGTATGTGCACAGTGACTGAACCAGCAGAATAGTGAGTGCAGCTCTGGAGTATAATACAGGATGTAACTCAGGATCAGTACAGGATAAGTAATGTATGTACACAGTGACTTCACCAGCAGAATAGCGAGTTCAGCTCTGGAGTATAATACAGGATGTAACTCAGGATCAGTACAGGATAAGTAATGTATGTACACAGTGACTGCACCAGCAGAATAGAGAGTGCAGCTCTGGAGTATAATACAGGATGTAACTCAGGATCAGTACAGGATAAGTAATGTATGTACACAGTGACTGCACCAGCAGAATAGTGAGTGCAGCTCTGGAGTATAATACAGGATGTAACTCAGGATCAGTACAGGATATGTAATGTATGTACACGGTGACTGCACCAGCAGAATAGTGAGTGCAGCTCTGGAGTATAATACAGGATGTAACTCAGGATCAGTACAGGATAAGTAATGTATGTACATAGTGACTGCACCAGCAGAATAGTGAGTGCAGCTCTGGAGTATAATACAGGATGTAACTCAGGATCAGTAAAGCATGGATGTCAAACTCATGGCCCTCCAGATGTTGCAAAACTACAACTCCCATCATGCCCTGATAGCTGTAATATGCCCAGGCATGATGGGAGTTGTAGTTTTGCAACAGCTGGAGGGCCACGAGTTTGACATCCCTGCAGTAAAGGATAAGTAATATATGTACACAGTGACTGCACCAGCAGAATAGTGAGTGCAGCTCTGGAGTATAATACAGGATGTAACTCAGGATCAGTACAGGATAAGTAATGTATGTGCACAGTGACTGCACCAGCAGAATAGTGAGTTCAGCTCTGGAGTATAATACAGGATGTAACTCAGGATCAGTACTGTCACTACCAGAGCTTTGAGACGTTCTCACAGCTCTGTCTCTCCACCCCTGTGATGATGTCACTTAGAGTTTGGAGGTGTTCTCACTGTTCTGTCTCTCCGCCCCTGTGATGAGGTCTTTACTCTCAGCTGTTCCTCCTGCGTTTGATTACCCTGCCTTTAAATCACCCCTCCTTCTATTGCAGGGCGTGGATTATACTTCTCTTTTCAGTTGTAGCTCTGCCTTGAGCATCGTCACTTCTTAAGCTACTAGTTCTCTGGACCTGTGTTCTGCTGCTGCAAGCACTCCGGATATTGCCAGCGGCCCTTGGATCCGTCTTCTCTGCGGCTACAGCCCCATCAGCTAAGTGTGCAGACTTTGTTGTGTACCTGGTGATTTCCTGACTGGATCTGAGGTGGCCACGGTTCCCTCCATATTCTGAGCAGGGCATCGGCGGCCGTGCCCCTTCCACTATTGTAGGGGTTACAGGGCTCATCAGTCTAAGGTACGCGGGCATGCCTCGTTCCACCATTTGGATCCGGGCATGTGCTTTAGCAGCATAGGGAGAGTGTTGAGGGTCTGACAGGGGTCACCCTTCCTATTCCCTAGTTTGGGTCCGGTCAGTAGCTCTTCTTACTGTGTATGCTCTGGTTACCCTTAAACAGCCGTGACATTATAATCCACCAAAACCGTCCTTGTTGACATGGATCCGCTTTCTGGCTTGGTTGACCGCATGCAGGGTCTTTCTTTGGAAGTAGCGGATCTCCGTCAATCTGTGACTCAGCTACAAACATTGGGCTCTGCTCCGGCTCATGGAGTCTGTTGCGAGCCAAAGGTCTCACTTCCGGAAACGTTCTCCGGGGGCAGTGAGAATTTTGTTCGCTTCAGAGAGGCATGTAAACTCCATTTTTGTTTGTGTCCCCACTCCTCTGGTAATGAGGAACAGAGGGTGAGGATAGTCATCTCCCTGCTCAGGGGTAATGCTCAGACTTGGGCTTTTTCGCTGTCATCAGGGGATCCCTCCCTTCGATCCGTGGAAAGATTTTTTGTGGCCCTGGGGCAGATATATGATGACCCGGATCGTGTTGCTCTGGCAGAATCGAACTTACGTGTTTTATGCCAGAACAAACTGTCTGCGGAGCTTTATTGTTCTGAATTTCGGAGATGGGCAGCTGATTCAGGCTGGAATGATGCTGCACTCCGAAGTCAGTTCTGTCATGGTCTCTCAGAGGGTTTGAAAGATGCCTTTGCTTTCCATGAGAGACCAACGTCCTTAGAGTCGGCCATGTCATTGGCGGTACGCCTTGACAGGCGTCTAAGGGAAAGAAACAAGACCTCTCCGTCCAGCCATTGTCAGTCTAGGGACAATGGTGCGGACTCATTCAGTATGCAGGGGTCTCATCCTGTCTCGCTCCCCTCTGAGGAGGAGCTCATGCAGCTAGGCCGACTTGCCCCTGATAAAAGAGGATTTAGTCCTCAGCATATGGTGTGTTTTTGTTGTGGGGGCATAGGTCATTTGGCAAATGTTTGTCCGTCTAGGAGATTCCTGAACTGTACTAAGAGCGATAATAAGAGAAAAACCTCAAGAGGTAGATCATCAAGTTCTGCTTCATCTGCTACTTTGGGCAAAGTTGATGTGGGAATTGATGCTATTCCTCTGACCTGCAGTTCCCGTTTTCTCCTGTCTGCCAGGGTGGCGCTAGAGAGCAAAGTCATTCCTTGTGAGATTTTTGTCGATAGTGGAGCGGCCGTCAATCTTATTGACACTCAATTTGTAGCCTTGCATGGTTTTCAGGTTTGTACATTAGAAAAGGATATACCTGTTTTTGCTATCGACTCTGCTCCACTCTCGCAGAGATCTCTGAAAAGCATTGTTCACAATATCCGGCTAGCTGTAGGTGACACTCATGTGGAGGAGATATCTTGTTTTGTCCTTAACGGGTTGCCTTCTCCTCTAGTTTTGGGGCTACCCTGGCTCACTAGACATAACCCCTCTATTGATTGGCAAGGAAGGCAAATAAATGAGTGGAGTGACTTTTGTAGAGAGAATTGTCTCACAGCCACTCTTGCAGAGGTGTCTACTAAAACTCTGCCATCATTTCTCTCTGATTTCTCGGATGTGTTTTCCGGGAGCGGTGTCCGGGAGCTATCTCCTCACCGGGAGTTTGACTGTCCCATTAACCTCATTCCCGGCGCCAAGCTGCCAAAGGCACGCCTCTACAATCTCTCACAACCGGAAAGACTCGCAATGCGAACCTATATCTCCGAGAGTCTCGAGAAGGGGCATATTCGTCCCTCAAAGTCGCCTGTTGCCGCAGGTTTTTTTTTTGTTAAAAAAAAAAGATGGCTCTCTGAGACCTTGCTTAGATTTTAGGGAGCTGAACCGTATCACGATTCGCGATCCCTATCCCCTTCCTCTGATCCCGGACCTCTTCAACCAAATTGTTGGGGCCAAGGTGTTTTCCAAATTGGATCTGAGAGGCGCGTACAACCTGGTCAGGGTCAGAGAGGGGGATGAATGGAAAACGGCCTTTAATACCCCTAACGGGCATTTCGAGAATCTCGTTATGCCTTTCGGCCTGATGAATGCTCCGGCCGTCTTTCAGCATTTTGTTAATAGTATTTTCTATCATTTAATGGGGAAATTTGTATTGGTGTATCTTGATGATATTTTGATTTTTTCCCCTGATGTTCAGACCCATCAGGATCATCTTTTTCAGGTCCTGCAGATACTGCGGGAAAATAAACTGTATGCCAAGCTGGAGAAATGTCTTTTTATGGTATCGGAGATTCAATTTCTGGGTTTTCTCCTCTCTGCTTCTGGTTTTCGCATGGATCCGGAGATGGTCCGTGCTGTACTGGAGTGGGAGCTTCCTGAAAATCAGAAGGCATTGATGCGCTTTCTGGGTTTTGCGAACTATTACAGAAAGTTCATTTTGAATTATTCCTCTATTGTCAAACCCCTTACTGACATGACAAAAAAGGGGACGGATTTTTCCTGTTGGTCGGAGGAGGCGCTTGCAGCCTTTTCTAAGATTAAAGAGAGTTTTGCGTCTGCTCCCATCTTGGTGCATCCCGATGTTTCCTTACCTTTTATTGTTGAGGTGGATGCTTCCGAGGTGGGTGTGGGTGCAGTTTTGTCCCAGGGCCCCTCTCCTGCCAAATGGCGACCTTGTGCCTTTTTCTCTAGAAAACTCTCCCCGGCAGAGAGAAACTATGATGTGGGAGATAGGGAGTTGTTGGCCATCAAGTTGGCTTTCGAGGAATGGCGCCATTGGTTGGAGGGGGCCAGGCACCCTATCACCGTTTTTACCGACCATAAGAATCTGGCGTACTTGGAGTCAGCCAGGCGTATGAATCCGAGACAGGCCAGATGGTCTCTGTTCTTCTCCAGATTCAATTTTGTTGTTACTTTCCGCCCTGGGATCAAGAATGTGAAGGCTGATGCTCTCTCTCGCTGTTTTCCGGGAGGAGGAAACTCCGAGGACCCGGGTCCCATTTTGGCGGAGGGGGTAGTTGTTTCTGCTCTATATTCCGATTTGGAGGCCGAGGTCCAGGCTGCCCAGTCTGAGGCACCTGCCCGTTGTCCCTCCGGGAAGTTGTTCGTGCCTCCTGAGCTACGTCACAAACTCTTTAAGGAACATCATGATACGGTTCTTGCTGGTCACCCCGGGAGTAGAGCCACGGTAGATCTCATTGCTCGGAGATTTTGGTGGCCGGCTCTTCGTAAGTCTGTGGAGGGTTTTGTGGCGGCTTGTGAGACGTGCGCTCGCGCTAAGGTCCCTCGTTCACGACCTTCAGGTTCCCTTCTCCCGTTACCCATACCTTCCCGTCCTTGGACACACCTGTCCATGGACTTTATCACGGATCTTCCTCGTTCCTCGGGGAAGTCGGTGATCCTGGTGGTCGTGGACCGTTTTAGCAAGATGGCTCATTTCGTCCCTTTCCCTGGTTTACCCAATGCTAAAACGTTGGCGCAAGCTTTTGTCGATCATATTGTTAAATTGCACGGCATTCCCTCTGAGATTGTTTCCGATAGAGGCACGCAGTTTGTGTCCAGGTTCTGGAAGGCTTTCTGTTCTCGCCTGGGGGTTCGGCTGTCCTTCTCTTCTGCTTTTCACCCGCAGTCGAATGGTCAGACTGAGCGCCTCAATCAGAATCTGGAGACATATTTGCGCTGTTTTGTGGCAGAGAACCAGGAGGATTGGTGTTCATTTCTCCCTCTTGCTGAGTTTGCTTTGAACAACCGTCGTCAGGAATCTTCTGATAAGTCACCATTTTTTGGTGCATATGGGTTCCATCCGCAGTTTGGGACATTCTCGGGAGGGGCTCTTTCTGGTTTACCTGAGGAGGAGAGATTTTCCTCGTCTTTGTCTACCATTTGGCAAAAGATTCAGAGTAATCTCAGAAAGATGAGTGAGAAGTATAAGCGTGTGGCTGATAAGAGACGTGTGCCTGGTCCGGACCTGAATGTGGGTGATCTGGTGTGGTTGTCTACAAGAAATATTAAACTGAAGGTTCCCTCCTGGAAATTGGGTCCCAAGTTTATTGGGCCTTATAAAATTTTGTCAGTCATCAATCCTGTTGCCTTCCGCCTTGATCTTCCACGGGTTTGGAAGATACACAATGTATTTCACAGATCTCTCTTAAAACCATATGTCCAGCCCACGGTACCCTCCTCTTTGCCTCCTCCTCCGATTTTGGTTGATGGCAATCTGGAGTTTGAGGTTTCCAGAATTGTGGACTCTCGCATTGTCCGCGGTTCTCTTCAGTACCTCGTTCATTGGAAGGGTTATGGTCCTGAGGAGAGGATGTGGGTTCCGATGTCGGACATTAAAGCCACTCGCCTTATCAGGGCATTTCATAGGGCTCATCCTGGGAAGGTGGGTCCTGGGTGTCCGGAGTCCACCCGTAGAGGGGGGGGGTACTGTCACTACCAGAGCTTTGAGACGTTCTCACAGCTCTGTCTCTCCACCCCTGTGATGATGTCACTTAGAGTTTGGAGGTGTTCTCACTGTTCTGTCTCTCCACCCCTGTGATGAGGTCTTTACTCTCAGCTGTTCCTCCTGCGTTTGATTACCCTGCCTTTAAATCACCCCTCCTCCTATTGCAGGGCGTGGATTATACTTCTCTTTTCAGTTGTAGCTCTGCCTTGAGCATCGTCACTTCTTAAGCTACTAGTTCTCTGGACCTGTGTTCTGCTGCTGCAAGCACTCCGGATATTGCCAGCGGCCCTTGGATCCGTCTTCTCTGCGGCTACAGCTCCATCAGCTAAGTGTGCAGACTTTGTTATGTACCTGGTGATTTCCTGACTGGATCTGAGGTAGCCACGGTTCCCTCCATATTCTGAGCAGGGCATCGGCGGCCGTGCCCCTTCCACTATTGTAGGGGTTACAGGGCTCATCAGTCTAAGGTACGCGGGCATGCCTCGTTCCACCATTTGGATCCGGGCATGTGCTTTAGCAGCATAGGGAGAGTGTTGAGGGTCTGACAGGGGTCACCCTTCCTCTTCCCTAGTTTGGGTCCGGTCAGTAGCTCTTCTTACTGTGTATGCTCTGGTTACCCTTAAACAGCCGTGACAAGTACAGGATAAGTAATGTAATTAATGTACACAGTGACTTCACCAGCAGAATAGCGAGTTCAACTCTGGAGTATAATACAGGATGTAACTCAGGATCAGTACAGGATAAGTAATGTATGTACACAGTGACTGCACCAGCAGAATAGTGAGTGCAGCTCTGGAGTATAATACAGGATGTAACTCAGGATCAGTACAGGATAAGTAATGTATGTACACAGTGACTGCACCAGCAGAATAGCGAGTTCAACTCTGGAGTATAATACAGGATGTAACTCAGGATCAGTACAGGATAAGTAATGTATGTACACAGTGACTGCACCAGCAGAATAGAGAGTGCAGCTCTGGAGTATAATACAGGATGTAACTCAGGATCAGTACAGGATAAGTAATGTATGTACACAGTGACTGCACCAGCAGAATAGTGAGTGCAGCTCTGGAGTATAATACAGGATGTAACTCAGGATCAGTACAGGATATGTAATGTATGTACACGGTGACTGCACCAGCAGAATAGTGAGTGCAGCTCTGGAGTGTAATACAGGATGTAACTCAGGATTCAGTACAGGATAAGTAATGTATGTTCACAGTGACTCCACCAGCAGAATAGTGAGTGCAGCTCTGGAGTATAATACAGGATGTAACTCAGGATCAGTACAGGATAAGTAATGTATGTACACAGTGACTGCACCAGCAGAATAGTGAGTGCAGCTCTGGAGTATAATACAGGATGTAACTCAGGATCAGTACAGGATAAGTAATGTATGTACACAGTGACTCCACCAGCAGAATAGTGAGTGCAGCTCTGGAGTATAATACAGGATGTAACTCAGGATCAGTACAGGATAAGTAGAGTAATGTACATATACAATGACTCCAATCTGTATATACATTTGTTCTATATACACAATAAACTAGTGATTGGAGCTCAGTTTGCTAATTATTTTTCATACTTTACTCTCCAGTGGTTTTCAGCACAATACTTTCCCCATTGTCCTCTCTACAATATATTGTCCTGATTTTGTTTGGTCAACATCCCTACAAGAAAGTGAAGTTGAGGGATTACTGTATTCTTGTCCTTACAGGGATTCTCCTGACTCAGCAGACAGATGTTGGTTCTTTTGGCATAAAAACAGCCGACACATTCCGTCGATTGAGATCCAGAAACTAAGTGTAATCAATTTTCTTTTTAAGTCGTGACTGGAACATAAGCAGTTGGCTTTGCAGAGCTGGTATTAATAGCTGACACTGTAATTGAAAAATACTAGTACACTGTGCAGGACCACACGTTCTGCTCTCCAGGCAGCGACGATACGTGGAGCGCCGGTGGTGGTGAGAGAAACGGCTGCGTTATAGATTTCACGCTGCCAGAATGGAATCATTTGCAAAGTAATAAAGAAAAACATATTCGCTAAATGCTTTATGAAAATATGAAAGTAATTGTTTGTTGGCGTTTCAGGAGCCTCCAGAGAAGTTCTGGAATGATTATTCAGAGGAAGCAAATAACCAAAATCACTCAGCAGATTGTTTAATAATAAAAATAAAATCAGTGGCAGCAAATTAAACCGAAACGAGGCATTTCCTACAGCAGCGGCGCCTGACTCCTGCTATTTCAATGCAAGCCTAGTTAGAGACCACAGAGAAACAAGCGGAAGAGGTAAGATGTCTGCACTCCGACTATACAGATGAATACATTGCTGCATTAAGCTTTAAATTGGCTTTTTTTAATGGCTTTTGTTACATTTAGAGTTTTCTGCTACATATTATTTAATGCATTAAGTGCACAGCTAATGTTCGCTACATCTGTATCTAGTTATCTAACGAGCGGGAAGCAGGTCCTGGGATCAGATCCTACCCTGGGCGATATATGCATGAATCTCTATAGCAGGGATCAGCCACCTTCTGCACTCCAGATGCTGGGAAACTACAACTCCCAGCATGTAAACATACTCAGCTGTTCAGAAGTCAAATGGGGATTCTGGGGGTTGTAGTTTTAGAATAGCTAGAGGTTGCGGATAGGCTCTATAGTCTCCTCATCATCTTCTGGGTTCTTGTGTTTCCTGCAATACATATCTATTAGGGCTTGTTCACATCACCCTTATGGATTCCGTCATTATTTTCCGCTATAACATGGTTATAACGGAAAATAACGGAATCCATAAGACTGAAGTCAAAACAGAAGCCTTTAAGAGGCATTCCGTTTTTATTTGTCATAATAGAAGTCTATGGGCATCATAACGGATCCGTCTGGTTTCCGTTATGCAAAACTGAAAAAAAAAAGTCGTGTCGACAGAACTTTGCAGTGCAAAGAGCCACCACCTTCCATGTGCCATTTTTAATACTGCCGTCATGTGGCAGAGGGGTATTTGGACCACCTTGCCTGCTCGCCCTGTAATTGCACCCCTACCCCCTTATCCTGCTTATCATAGCATCTCTGGGGTTAGGGTACAAACTGATAACACATCTTTCCCTTCCATAAGTACAGAAATTAAATCCATAAATGTAAAATCCTGTAAAAAGATGACTTCTTTTCTTCAGAAGCAAAGCCATACACTGAATGAGCCAATACCTACCTATCTGAGATACTTTCTGATGGATCAGGCCGGTTTAGGTTATGCTGCATTATATAATATTATACACTGAGTTTTTTTTCCATGCATCCACTATTAGCGGCTCAAATCATGAGAATGAACCCCTGACGTTTCAGACCTGGAGTGACTTTATTCTTAGTGAACTGAACACATTTCAGAGGGACTCTGTTGGCTCCATGCGCTGGGATCCTTCGCCTCCGCCGCCGTCACATGACAGGTTGTCAATAAAATCACTTTATATTAAGGAGTAAACAGAATATTAAAGAAGAAAAACAAAGATGAAATGGTTTTTAATTTCCTCCCTGCTATAAAATGCTTTTTGACGTAATAATCTTTAACTTTATTAACACTAACGGCGGCGGGAAGCAATAACCATGAGGAATGTGAACGCGGAGGGTGAATGTGATTCATGGCAATAACTGGGATCTTTAACCCCTGATGAATGCAGATTATAATGAGCCTCATGTATCACAGCTCTCAGACGAAGCCTCGTTACCCCTACAACCAATCACTTGATGTCAGTAGTACAATGGAGTCTAGAAAGGCAGATATAATGTTGCCCCAATGCAAAATCTGTACCAGGATCCCACCAAACATGTGCTATAGAGCCATGGCCTATAGGAAATGCATCGATGAGTGATTTGTGGGGGTCCAACCACTGGTACCTGCACCAGACAACAAAGAGAAGTGGTGCAGACTGCAGCAGCAAAAAATAAAATACCCTATAACATTGATTGTAAAAAAAACACCACATTGACCCTAGGTGGCCACTTAACCCATATCTCACCCCAGTTATAGATGTCAGACCTCGACAATCACACATTATAGTGCTATCCTAAGAATCATCTCTGATTTTGACAATATCTTTATGTTATGTTTCCCTCAATCAGTTCTAAGTCATAAGATGACCCATGCAATCAGTTATAATCTGTGGGGGGATTTGGCAGCAAGAGTTTAATTCCTCTGAAGTACCACCACAGACCATTAGACAATGACCATTGAGTGCTTACTAGCGTGTTGCATTAATGTGTTGGGTCCTCCAGGGACTTTACTCTGGATAGTCCAGAAGGGTCCTAAATGATTGACTCTCCTCTATTGGATCAGTAAACCAGATGACTCATCTTTATTGTTTAAAAGTGATGTTCTGAAGAGTCGAAGAAACAAAAAGGAAGATAACGATTCAAAACAAAAGGCATGGAGAAAATCCACAACCAGATATATGTTGACTATTCACTGCAAGATGCATGGAAAAAATCCACAATAAAATGCATGAAGAAATTCCGCAGCAAAATGCATGGAGACAATACACAGCAAGATTCATGGAGACAATTCACTACAAGATGCAAGGAGACAGTCCACAAGAAGATGCGTGGAGACAATCCACAATACGATTCATGGAGATAATGCACAGCAATATTCATGAACAGTGATGGCCAGTTCGCAGGGTTCGCCAATAAACATATGCGATCTGCCATCTTTATTCCCAAGCCCGATGATGCAGAGATAAGTCCTTACCTGTGCCTGCGCCGCGAGCCGCTCTGAAACACATGCGGTCACCGGTCTCGGAACTGCCTGCTCCCAGTGACCGCATGTGTTTCAGAGCGGCTCGCTGCGCAGGCACAGGTAAGGACTTACCTCTGCATCGCCGGGCTTGGGAATAAAGATGGCAGATCGCATGTGTTCGTCGGCGAACCCTACGAACTGGCCATAACTGTTCATGGAGACAATCCACAACAAGATGCATTGAGACAATCCACTGCGAGATATATGGAGGCTATTCCATGCATCCACTACTCTCTCAGTAAAGTAATACTTCCTGATATTACTTTTAAACCTTTGCCCCTCTAATTTAAAACTATGTCCTCTTGTAGCAGTTTTTCTTCTTTTAAATATTCTCTCCTATTTTACCTTGTTGATTCCCTTTATGTATTTAGAAGTTTCTATCATATCCCCTCTGTCTCGTCTTTCTTCCAAGCTATACATGTTGAGGTCCTTTAGTCTTTCCTGGTAAGTTTTATCCTGCAATTCATGTACCAGTTTAGTAGCTCTTCTCTGACCTCTCTCCAAAGTATCAATATCCTTCTGGAGATATGGTTTTTCCTGCTGCTCTATGACATGGTCTGCCTACATTTAAGTCTTCTGAAATAATGACCCCTAAATCCCTTTCCTCAGATACTGAGGTTAGGACTGTATCACTGGTTGTATATTCTGCTCTTGGGTTTTTACGCCCCAGGTGCATTATCTTGCACTTATCAACATTACATTTTAGTTGCCAGATTTTTGACCATTCCTCTAGTTTTCCTAAGTCCTTTTCCATTTGGTGTATCCCTCCAGGAACATCAACCCTGTTACAAATCTTTGTGTCATCAGCAAAAATACACACCTTACCATCAAGGCCTTCTTCAATTTCACTGATAAAGATATTAAACAATAGGGGTCCCATAACAGATCCCTGAGGTACCCCACTGGTAACAAGACCATGGTCTGAATATACTCCATTGACTACAACCCTCTGTTGTCTGTCCCTCAGCCACTGCCTAATCCATTCAACAATATGGGAGTCAAAGCACAAAGACTGCAATTTATTGATAAGCCTTCTGTGTGGGACAGTATCAAAAGCCTTACTAAAGTCCAGATAAGCGATGTCTACTGCACCTCCTCCATCTATTATTTTAGTCACCCAATCAAAAAAATCTATAAGATTAGTTTGACATGATCTCCCTGAAGTAAACCCATGCTGTTTTTCATCTTTCAATCCATGGGATTTTAGATGTTCCACAATCCTCTCCTTAAGTATGGTTTCCATTAATTTCCCCACTATTGATGTCAGGCTTACTGGCCTATAGTTGCCCGATTCCTCCCTACTACCTTTCTTGTGAATGGGCACAACATTTGCTAATTTCCAATCTTCTGGGACGACTCCTGTTACCAGTGATTGGTTAAATAAATCTGTTAATGGTTTTGCTAGTTCACCGCTGAGCTCTTTTAATAGCTTTTGGTGTATCCAACGAGATGCAAGGAGACAGTACACAACAAGATCCATGGGGACAATCTACAACAAGATGCATGGAGACAATCCACAATGAGATGAATGGAGACAATCCACAATGAGATGAATGGAGACAATCCACAACAAGATGCAGGAAGACAGTCCACAACAAGATGCATGGGGACAATCCACAACAAAATTCACGGAGACAATCCACAACAAGATGTATGGGAACAATCTGTAACAAGATGTATGGGGACAATCCACAAATTGCACAGAGACAATCCACAAGAAGACGCATGGAGACAGTTCTGTAAATGATTTACAAGAGGCTTACATTTAAGAGATGACTCTGTGATGACAGATATTTAGTTTCCAAACTTTCCAATCAATAGGTCCATGATATTCAGTTTGAACATATTAATAAACCTGGATTCTGCAAGAGAGCGGGAGCTTACTGTGGTTGCCTGATGTGATAATACTATGGTTTCCCGCCAGACCCACACCTGCTAAAATCTATAAATGTACTATAAGAAATAATTTGAATGGTCAATTTCAGAGAGATTACTGGGAAAGGGTTAAAATCCGAGGGCGAAGACTAACCCCCATCGACTGCAGTGGAAAAAGCTACATCATAGAAGTTGTAGCATTGTAGAAACCATAATGTAACGATGAATGCAGAAAACGTAATGCTATATACTGTGAGAGACAAGCTATACATGCCTATATACAGAGAAGCCGGCCCGCAGGTACAGGGTAACCACATTATAAGGTGAGGCTGATATTCAACCCCATGTATATGTGTAAATTCTCCACCGCAGCGCTGATATTTCCAGAATCACTTACATAAAATTGATACTTAATCGAATGGAGACGGTGTGTAGAATAGCCGCACATTTCACTTACAGCTTATATTTTTCAGAAATGTAATATCTGGGAATCCTTGACACAGCACCATTGTGTCTCCTAAGTCATTAACCATTAAAATTTAATATCTGAAAAAACGAAATTCACCTGAATGATATTAAACAAAGGTGGAAAGCACATTGGAATTAGATAGATCTCACAAGCCGCCGGAATACAATCAAATCCTGAAACTTTAATGCCCAGCCTGCATTTTCTTAAAACACCTGAGTAATGTCCCCAAATAATAGGATTTCTACTTTACCTTAACCTCAAGGAATTACATATTTAATTGGCAGATATAACGCAGCAAAACCAACCTTCCCAGGAGAACGTAGAAGAAATAAAACCTTCCCAGGGGAATACAGAAGTAACTTCACAAAACCAGCGACAATGGATAGGAGCAAAGTATAGACTGCAGTCATATGTACAGTAAATAGACAGATAGATAAAGAGAGAGAGAGAGATAGATAGATATGAGATAGATAGATATGAGATAGATCAATAGATAGATAGATAGATAGATAGATATGAGATAGAAAGATATGAGGCACTCCAAATAGTGATGAAATGGTGGACGGTTTATTCACCCATCTAGCAGCAACGTTTCAGCTCTCTCACTGGAGCCTTTGTCCAGCTGAGTAACTTGTGCATTGTGGCATACATAAATAGTGCAAACAATTTACAAAATCCCAAATCCATAATTTAGTAATAAAGTGCAAATGCATCAAAATATAATCAATTTTAAAAAACACAATTCATCTGTGACCATGATCGTACCTATAATAATTATGAACATCATCAAATAAAGTGCATGACGTGATCTACTGAATAGTAATATCAATGTGATACATGATTATCAATAAATGTATAATAAGTGCACAGTGGATATCAATAACACAGTGATTAAAACCTTAAAAAGCTTCGGATGGGTCACGTTGTATCGTGGAGACATAGTGGAGTCTGCTTGGCGTCCGGAAGAGCGGTCTGCGCATGCGCCGCTACATGTGCTCTCGCGAGACACGTGATTATGTAAGAAGATGTGGGAACCACAGTAAAGATGGCCGCTGATTAACTTTCATACAGGGCGCATGCTCATGCCCACACAGGCCGGCAAGTTCCCTGTACAGTTTCACAAAGACATACTAAATGTGTTCAACGCTCCACAGTGTAAGCAGAGAAAGGCTGATCCGCAAACAGAAAACCAGCGGGCAACCACCAGTTTCCGTGCCGGAATGTCTGTACCAGGGTGGCATCACGGAGTGTCGAACCGTAATACCTCCCTGCCCAGACCTGTCAGCATATCCGCTCCATGTCATAATCACACAATAATAGGGATGGGCATCAGGGTGTCACAGTGATGTGACCCCGGATCCCTCCCCATGTCAGGGAACGTCACGGATAAACTGGATCGGAGCAATGCATAATATGCTATTTAATTTATAAATGAACCAACCCGTCACGCGTCCGTGTAACCCAAGCCCCATAGGGGGCAATGGAGGCACAGAGTCATAGACAGGGGTGTACATGATCATAGTTTAATAAAAGTGGTATCCCAACATTGCAAATACACTGCGCTCTACTGTAATAACGGATCGCCTGCATGGTCCCTCCAGTCTTCACCAAACATGACCAATCCTGACAACTGAATCAATAGTTCCTAAAAAAAAGGAAACACAATAAGACATATAGCACATGTTGTTTTACGCACGAAAAGGCACAGGTAAAAAACACATGCATGACTGGTAACTAAATGACCCTAAACTCTACATTTAGACCCTGTGGCTTCAGAGTTTCTAATGTGTAAATCCAAAAAAGTTCTCTTCTAGGGATGAGCGAACTCGAACTGTATAGTTCGGGTTCGTACCGAATTTTGGGGTGTCCGTGACACGGACCCGAACCCGGACATTTTCGTAAAAGTCCGGGTTCGGGTTCGGTGTTCGTCGCTTTCTTCGCGCTTTTGTGACGCTTTCTTGGCGCTTTTTGAAAGGCTGCAAAGCAGCCAATCAACAAGCGTCATACTACTTGCCCCAAGAGGCCATCACAGCCATGCCTACTATTGGCATGGCTGTGATTGGCCAGAGCACCATGTGACCCAGCCTCTATTTAAGCTGGAGTCACATAGCGCCGCCCGTCACTCTGCTCTGATTAGCGTAGGGAGAGGTTGCGGCTGCGACAGTAGGGCGAGATTAGGCAGATTAACTCCTCCAAAGGACTTGATTAACTGATCGATCTGCAGCTGTGGATCATTGAGCTGCTGATCCTCAATTGCTCACTGTTTTTAGGCTGCCCAGACCGTTTGTCAGTCACATTTTTCTGGGGTGATCGGCGGCCATTTTGTGTCTTGTGGTGCGCCAGCACAAGCTGCGACCAAGTGCATTTAACCCTCAATGGTGTGGTTGTTTTTTGGCTAAAGCCTACATCAGGGTGAAGCTGTCACACCAAGTGCATTTAACCAGCAATAGTCTGTTCATTTTTTGGCCATATACAAAATCAGGGGCAAGCTGCGCCTGTCACCAAGTGCATTTAACCCTCAATGGTGTGGTTGTTTTTTGGCTAAAGCCTACATCAGGGTGAAGCTGTCACACCAAGTGCATTTAACCAGCAATAGTCTGTTCATTTTTTGGCCATATACTAAATCAGGGGCAAGCTGCGCCTGTCACCAAGTGCATTTAACCCTCAATGGTGTGGTTGTTTTTTGGCTAAAGCCTACATCAGGGTGAAGCTGTCACACCAAGTGCATTTAACCAGCAATAGTCTGTTTATTTTTTGGCCATATCCCAGTCTAATTCTGTCACTAAATCCATACCGGTCACCCAGCGCCTAAATACTAGGCCTCAAATTTATATCCCGCTAAATCTGTCCTTAGTGCTGTAGCTGGGCGAGTTATTTAGTGTCCGTTCAAGCACATTTCTTGTTCTGGGTTGAAATACAATTCCCAATTTAGCAATTTCATAATTTAGTGGTTTCTGCTATATCAGAGCTATTTGAAATCTATCCCTAAAAGGGTATATAATATTCAAGGTGCACATTGGGTCATTCAGAATAACTTCACACACACCCGCTACTGTGTATTTCCAAGTCTAATTCTGTCACTAAACCCATACCTGTCACCCAGCGCCTAAATACTAGGCCTCAAATTTATATCCAGCTAAATCTGTCCCTAGTGCTGTAGCTGGGCGAGTTATTTAGTGTCCGTTCAAGCACATTTCTTGTTCTGGGTTGAAATACAATTCCCAATTTAGCAATTTCATAATTTAGTGGTTTCTGCTATATCAGAGCTATTTGAAATCTATCCCTAAAAGGGTATATAATATTCAAGGTGCACATTGGGTCATTCAGAATAACTTCACACACACCCGCTACTGTGTATTTCCAAGTCTAATTCTGGCACTAAACCCATACCTGTCACCCAGCGCCTAAATACTAGGCCTCAAATTTACAGACGTGGACAAAATTGTTGGTACCCTTTGGTCAATGAAAGAAAAAGTCACAATGGTCACAGAAATAACTTTAATCTGACAAAAGTAATAATAAATTAAAATTCTATAAATGTTAACCAATGAAAGTCAGACATTGTTTTTCAACCATGCTTCAACAGAATTATGTAAAAAAATAAACTCATGAAACAGGCATGGACAAAAATGATGGTACCCCTAGAAAACACAGAACATAATGTGACCAAAGGGACATGTTAATTCAAGGTGTGTCCACTAATTAGCATCACAGGTGTCTACAACCTTGTAATCAGCCATTGGGCCTATATATATGGCTCCAGGTAATCACTGTGTTGTTTGGTGATATGGTGTGTACCACACTCGACATGGACCAGAGGAAGCAAAGGAAAGAGCTGTCTCAAGAGATCAGAAAGAAAATTATAGACAAGCATGTTAAAGGTAAAGGCTATAAGACCATCTCCAAGCAACTAGATGTTCCTGTGAGTACAGTTGCACATATTATTCATAAGTTTAAGATCCATGGGACTGTAGCCAACCTCCCTGGACGTGGCCGCAGGAGGAAAATTGATGACAAATCTAAGAGACGGATAATCCGAATGGTAACAAAAGAGCCTAGAAAGACTTCTAAAGAGATTCAAGGTGAACTTCATGCTCAAGGAACATCAGTGTCAGATCGCACCATCCGTCGTTGTTTGAGCCAAAGTGGACTACATGGGAGACGACCAAGGAGGACACCATTGTTGAAAACGAATCATAAAAAAGCAAGACTGGAATATGCCAAACTACATGTTGACAAGCCACAAAGCTTCTGGGAGAATGTCCTGTGGACAGATGAGACAAAAATCGAAGTTTTTGCCAAGGCACATCAGCTGTATGTTCACAGACGAAAAAATGAAGCATATCAAGAAAAGAACACTGTCCCTACTGTGAAACATGGAGGAGGCTCTGTTATGTTCTGGGGCTGCTTTGCTGCGTCTGGCACAGGGTGTCTTGAATCTGTGCAGGGTACAATGAAATCTCAAGACTATCAAGGAATTCTAGAGAGAAATGTACTAGCCAGTGTCAGAAAGCTTGGTCTCAGTCGCAGGTCATGGGTCTTGCAACAGGACAATGACCCAAAACACACCGCTAAAAACACCCAAGAATGGCTAAGAGGAAAAAATTGGACTATTCTAAAGTGGCCTTCTATGAGCCCTGACCTCAATCCTATTGAGCATCTTTGGAAGGAGCTGAAACATGCAGTCTGGAAAAGGCACCCTTCAAACCGGACACAACTGGAGCAGTTTGCTCATGAGGAGTGGGCCAAAATACCTGCTGAGAGGTGCAGATGTCTCATTGACAGTTACAGGAAGCGTTTGATTGCAGTGATTGCCTCAAAAGGTTGCGCAACAAAATATTAAGTTAGGGGTACCATCATTTTTGTCCATGCCTGTTTCATGAGTTTATTTTTTTACATAATTCTGTTGAAGCATGGTTGAAAAACAATGTCTGACTTTCATTGGTTAACATTTATAGAATTTTAATTTATTATTACTTTTGTCAGATTAAAGTTATTTCTGTGACCATTGTGACTTTTTCTTTCATTGACCAAAGGGTACCAACAATTTTGTCCACGTCTGTATATCCCGCTAAATCTGTCCTTAGTGCTGTAGCTGGGCGAGTTATTTAGTGTCCGTTCAAGCACATTTCTTGTTCTGGGTTGAAATACAATTCCCAATTTAGCAATTTCATAATTTAGTGGTTTCTGCTATATCAGAGCTATTTGAAATCTATCCCTAAAAGGGTATATAATATTCAAGGTGCACATTGGGTCATTCAGAATAACTTCACACACACCCGCTACTGTGTATTTCCAAGTCTAATTCTGGCACTAAACCCATACCTGTCACCCAGCGCCTAAATACTAGGCCTCAAATTTATATCCCGCTAAATCTGTCCTTAGTGCTGTAGCTGGGCGAGTTATTTAGTGTCCGTTCAAGCACATTTCTTGTTCTGGGTTGAAATACAATTCCCAATTTAGCAATTTCATAATTTAGTGGTTTCTGCTATATCAGAGCTATTTGAAATCTATCCCTAAAAGGGTATATAATATTCAAGGTGCACATTGGGTCATTCAGAATAACTTCACACACACCCGCTACTGTGTATTTCCAAGTCTAATTCTGGCACTAAACCCATACCTGTCACCCAGCGCCTAAATACTAGGCCTCAAATTTATATCCCGCTAAATCTGTCCCTAGTGCTGTAGCTGGGCGAGTTATTTAGTGTCCGTTCAAGCACATTTCTTGTTCTGGGTTGAAATACAATTCCCAATTTAGCAATTTCATAATTTAGTGGTTTCTGCTATATCAGAGCTATTTGAAATCTATCCCTAAAAGGGTATATAATATTCAAGGTGCACATTGGGTCATTCAGAATAACTTCACACACACCCGCTACTGTGTATTTCCAAGTCTAATTCTGGCACTAAACCCATACCTGTCACCCAGCGCCTAAATACTAGGCCTCAAATTTATATCCCGCTAAATCTGTCCCTAGTGCTGTAGCTGGGCGAGTTATTTAGTGTCCGTTCAAGCACATTTCTTGTTCTGGGTTGAAATACAATTCCCAATTTAGCAATTTCATAATTTAGTGGTTTCTGCTATATCAGAGCTATTTGAAATCTATCCCTAAAAGGGTATATAATATTCAAGGTGCACATTGGGTCATTCAGAATAACTTCACACACACCCGCTACTGTGTATTTCCAAGTCTAATTCTGGCACTAAACCCATACCTGTCACCCAGCGCCTAAATACTAGGCCTCAAATTTATATCCCGCTAAATCTGTCCCTAGTGCTGTAGCTGGGCGAGTTATTTAGTGTCCGTTCAAGCACATTTCTTGTTCTGGGTTGAAATACAATTCCCAATTTAGCAATTTCATAATTTAGTGGTTTCTGCTATATCAGAGCTATTTGAAATCTATCCCTAAAAGGGTATATAATATTCAAGGTGCACATTGGGTCATTCAGAATAACTTCACACACACCCGCTACTGTGTATTTCCAAGTCTAATTCTGGCACTAAACCCATACCTGTCACCCAGCGCCTAAATACTAGGCCTCAAATTTATATCCCGCTAAATCTGTCCCTAGTGCTGTAGCTGGGCGAGTTATTTAGTGTCCGTTCAAGCACATTTCTTGTTCTGGGTTGAAATACAATTCCCAATTTAGCAATTTCATAATTTAGTGGTTTCTGCTATATCAGAGCTATTTGAAATCTATCCCTAAAAGGGTATATAATATTCAAGGTGCACATTGGGTCATTCAGAATAACTTCACACACACCCGCTACTGTGTATTTCCAAGTCTAATTCTGGCACTAAACCCATACCTGTCACCCAGCGCCTAAATACTAGGCCTCAAATTTATATCCAGCTAAATCTGTCCCTAGTGCTGTAGCTGGGCGAGTTATTTAGTGTCCGTTCAAGCACATTTCTTGTTCTGGGTTGAAATACAATTCCCAATTTAGCAATTTCATAATTTAGTGGTTTCTGCTATATCAGAGCTATTTGAAATCTATCCCTAAAAGGGTATATAATATTCAAGGTGCACATTGGGTCATTCAGAATAACTTCACACACACCCGCTACTGTGTATTTCCAAGTCTAATTCTGGCACTAAACCCATACCTGTCACCCAGCGCCTAAATACTAGGCCTCAAATTTATATCCAGCTAAATCTGTCCCTAGTGCTGTAGCTGGGCGAGTTATTTAGTGTCCGTTCAAGCACATTTCTTGTTCTGGGTTGAAATACAATTCCCAATTTAGCAATTTCATAATTTAGTGGTTTCTGCTATATCAGAGCTATTTGAAATCTATCCCTAAAAGGGTATATAATATTCAAGGTGCACATTGGGTCATTCAGAATAACTTCACACACACCCGCTACTGTGTATTTCCAAGTCTAATTCTGGCACTAAACCCATACCTGTCACCCAGCGCCTAAATACTAGGCCTCAAATTTATATCCAGCTAAGGCTGCTTTCACACTAGCGTTCGGGTTTCCGTTCGTGAGCTCCGTTTGAAGGAGCTCACGAGCGGACCCGAACGCAGCCGTCCAGCCCTGATGCAGTCTGAATGGAGGCGGATCCGCTCAGACTGCATCAGTCTGGCGGCGTTCAGCCTCCGCTCCGCTCGCCTCCGCACGGACAGGCGGACAGCTGAACGCTGCTTGCAGCGTTCGGGTGTCCGCCTGGCCGTGCGGAGGCGTGCGGATCCGTCCAGACTTACAATGTAAGTCAATGGGGACGGATCCGTTTGAAGATGCCACAATGTGGCTCAATCTTCAAGCGGATCCGTCCCCCATTGACTTTACATTGAAAGTCTGGACGGATCCGTCCCAGGCTATTTTCACACTTAGCTTTTTTTAGCTAATATAATGCAGACGGATCCTTCTGAACGGAGCCTCCGTCTGCATTATTATGGGCGGATCCGTTCAGAACGGATCCGCCCGAACGCTAGTGTGAAAGTAGCCTAAATCTGTCCCTAGTGCTGTAGCTGGGCGAGTTATTTAGTGTCCGTTCAAGCACATTTCTTGTTCTGGGTTGAAATACAATTCCCAATTTAGCAATTTCATAATTTAGTGGTTTCTGCTATATCAGAGCTATTTGAAATCTATCCCTAAAAGGGTATATAATATTCAAGGTGCACATTGGGTCATTCAGAATAACTTCACACACACCCGCTACTGTGTATTTCCAAGTCTAATTCTGGCACTAAACCCATACCTGTCACCCAGCGCCTAAATACTAGGCCTCAAATTTATATCCCGCTAAATCTGTCCTTAGTGCTGTAGCTGGGCGAGTTATTTAGTGTCCGTTCAAGCACATTTCTTGTTCTGGGTTGAAATACAATTCCCAATTTAGCAATTTCATAATTTAGTGGTTTCTGCTATATCAGAGCTATTTGAAATCTATCCCTAAAAGGGTATATAATATTCAAGGTGCACATTGGGTCATTCAGAATAACTTCACACACACCCGCTACTGTGTATTTCCAAGTCTAATTCTGGCACTAAACCCATACCTGTCACCCAGCGCCTAAATACTAGGCCTCAAATTTATATCCCGCTAAATCTGTCCCTAGTGCTGTAGCTGGGCGAGTTATTTAGTGTCCGTTCAAGCACATTTCTTGTTCTGGGTTGAAATACAATTCCCAATTTAGCAATTTCATAATTTAGTGGTTTCTGCTATATCAGAGCTATTTGAAATCTATCCCTAAAAGGGTATATAATATTCAAGGTGCACATAGGGTCATTCAGAATAACTTCACACACCCGCTACTGTGCATTTCCAAATCTAATTCTGTCACTAAACCCATACCTGTCACCCAGCGCCTAAATACTAGGCCTCAAATTTATATCCCGCTAAATCTCTCGTTACCGCTGTCCTGTTGTGGCTGGGAAAGTTATTTAGTGTCCGTCAAAGCACATTTTTTGTTCTGGGTTGAAATACAATTCCCAATTTAGCAATTTCATAATTTAGTCGTTTCTGCTATATCAGAGCTATTTGAAATCTATCCCTAAAAGGGTAGATCATATTGAAGGTGCACATAGGGTCATTCAGAATAACTTCACACACACGCTTCTGTGCATTTCCAAGTCTAATTCTGTCACTAAATCCATACCGGTCACCCAGCGCCTAAATACTAGGCCTCAAATTTATATCCCGCTGAATTTGAATACAATACATTGGGCCAAATAATATATTTGTTGTTGTGGTGAACCATAACAATGAGAAAAAAATCTAGTAAGGGACGCGGACGTGGACATGGTCGTGGTGGTGTTAGTGGACCCTCTGGTGCTGGGAGAGGACGTGGCCGTTCTGCCACATCCACACGTCCTAGTGTACCAACTACCTCAGGTCCCAGTAGCCGCCAGAATTTACAGCGATATATGGTGGGGCCCAATGCCGTTCTAAGGATGGTAAGGCCTGAGCAGGTACAGGCATTAGTCAATTGGGTGGCCGACAGTGGATCCAGCACGTTCACATTATCTCCCACCCAGTCTTCTGCAGAAAGCGCACAGATGGCGCCTGAAAACCAACCCCATCAGTCTGTCACATCACCCCCATGCATACCAGGGAAACTGTCTCAGCCTCAAGTTATGCAGCAGTCTCTTATGCTGTTTGAAGACTCCGCTGGCAGGGTTTCCCAAGGGCATCCACCTAGCCCTTCCCCAGCGGTGAAAGACATAGAATGCACTGACGCACAACCACTTATGTTTCCTGATGATGAGGACATGGGAATACCACCTCAGCATGTCTCTGATGATGACGAAACACAGGTGCCAACTGCTGCGTCTTTCTGCAGTGTGCAGACTGAACAGGAGGTCAGGGATCAAGACTGGGTGGAAGACGATGCAGGGGACGATGAGGTCCTAGACCCCACATGGAATGAAGGTCGTGCCACTGACTTTCACAGTTCGGAGGAAGAGGCAGTGGTGAGACCGAGCCAACAGTGTAGCAAAAGAGGGAGCAGTGGGCAAAAGCAGAACACCCGCCGCCAAGAGACTCCGCCTGCTACTGACCGCCGCCATCTGGGACCGAGCACCCCAAAGGCAGCTTCAAGGAGTTCCCTGGCATGGCACTTCTTCAAACAATGTGCTGACGACAAGACCCGAGTGGTTTGCACGCTGTGCCATCAGAGCCTGAAGCGAGGCATTAACGTTCTGAACCTGAGCACAACCTGCATGACCAGGCACCTGCATGCAAAGCATGAACTGCAGTGGAGTAAACACCTTAAAACCAAGGAAGTCACTCAGGCTCCCCCTGCTACCTCTTCTGCTGCTGCCGCCTCGGCCTATTCTGCTGCTGCCGCCTCGGCCTCTTCCTCCGCCTCTGGAGGAACGTTGGCACCTGCCGCCCAGCAAACAGGGGATGTACCACCAACACCACCACCACCACCTCCGTCACCAAGCGTCTCAACCATGTCACACGCCAGCGTTCAGCTCTCCATCTCACAAACATTTGATAGAAAGCGTAAATTCCCACCTAGCCACCCTCGATCCCTGGCCCTGAATGCCAGCATTTCTAAACTACTGGCCTATGAAATGCTGTCATTTAGGCTGGTGGACACAGACAGCTTCAAACAGCTCATGTCGCTTGCTGTCCCACAGTATGTTGTTCCCAGCCGGCACTACTTCTCCAAGAGAGCCGTGCCTTCCCTGCACAACCAAGTATCCGATAAAATCAAGTGTGCACTGCGCAACGCCATCTGTGGCAAGGTCCACCTAACCACAGATACGTGGACCAGTAAGCACGGCCAGGGACGCTATATCTCCCTAACTGCACACTGGGTAAATGTAGTGGCAGCTGGGCCCCAGGCGGAGAGCTGTTTGGCGCACGTCCTTCCGCCGCCAAGGATCGCAGGGCAACATTCTTTGCCTCCTGTTGCCACCTCCTCCTTCTCGGCTTCCTCCTCCTCTTCTTCCACCTGCTCATCCAGTCAGCCACACACCTTCACCACCAACTTCAGCACAGCCCGGGGTAAACGTCAGCAGGCCATTCTGAAACTCATATGTTTGGGGGACAGGCCCCACACCGCACAGGAGTTGTGGCGGGGTATAGAACAACAGACCGACGAGTGGTTGCTGCCGGTGAGCCTCAAGCCCGGCCTGGTGGTGTGTGATAATGGGCGAAATCTCGTTGCAGCTCTGGGACTAGCCAATTTGACGCACATCCCTTGCTTGGCGCATGTGCTGAATTTGGTGGTGCAGAAGTTCATTCACAACTACCCCGACATGTCAGAGCTGCTGCATAAAGTGCGGGCCGTCTGTTCGCGCTTCCGGCGTTCACATCCTGCTGCTGCTCGCCTGTCTGCGCTACAGCGTAACTTCGGCCTTCCCGCTCACCGCCTCATATGCGACGTGCCCACCAGGTGGAACTCCACCTTGCACATGCTGGACAGACTGTGCGAGCAGCAGCAGGCCATAGTGGAGTTTCAGCTGCAGCACGCACGGGTCAGTCGCACTACAGAACAGCACCACTTCACCACCAATGACTGGGCCTCCATGCGAGACCTGTGTGCCCTGTTGCGCTGTTTCGAGTACTCCACCAACATGGCCAGTGGCGATGACACCGTTATCAGCGTTACAATACCACTTCTATGTCTCCTTGAGAAAACACTTAGGGCGATGATGGAAGAGGAGGTGGCCCAGGAGGAGGAGGAGGAGGAGGAAGAGGGGTCATTTTTAGCACTTTCAGGCCAGTCTCTTCGAAGTGACTCAGAGGGAGGTTTTTGGCAACAGCAGAGGCCAGGTACAAATGTGGCCAGCCAGGGCCCACTACTGGAGGACGAGGAGGACGAGGATGAGGAGGAGGTGGAGGAGGATGAGGATGAAGCATGGTCACAGCGGGGTGGCACCCAACGCAGCTCGGGTCCATCACTGGTGCGTGGCTGGGGGGAAAGGCAGGACGATGACGATACGCCTCCCACAGAGGACAGCTTGTCCTTACCCCTGGGCAGCCTGGCACACATGAGCGACTACATGCTGCAGTGCCTGCGCAACGACAGCAGAGTTGCCCACATTTTAACCTGTGCGGACTACTGGGTTGCCACCCTGCTGGATCCACGCTACAAAGACAATGTGCCCACCTTACTTCCTGCACTGGAGCGTGATAGGAAGATGCGCGAGTACAAGCGCACGTTGGTAGACGCGCTACTGAGAGCATTCCCAAATGTCACAGGGGAACAAGTGGAAGCCCAAGGCCAAGGCAGAGGAGGAGCAAGAGGTCGCCAAGGCAGCTGTGTCACGGCCAGCTCCTCTGAGGGCAGGGTTAGCATGGCAGAGATGTGGAAAACTTTTGTCAACACGCCACAGCTAACTGCACCACCACCTGATACGCAACGTGTTAGCAGGAGGCAACATTTCACTAACATGGTGGAACAGTACGTGTGCACACCCCTCCACGTACTGACTGATGGTTCGGCCCCATTCAACTTCTGGGTCTCTAAATTGTCCACGTGGCCAGAGCTAGCCTTTTATGCCTTGGAGGTGCTGGCCTGCCCGGCAGCCAGCGTTTTGTCTGAACGTGTATTCAGCACGGCAGGGGGCGTCATTACAGACAAACGCAGCCGCCTGTCTACAGCCAATGTGGACAAGCTGACGTTCATAAAAATGAACCAGGCATGGATCCCACAGGACCTGTCCGTCCCTTGTCCAGATTAGACATTAACTACCTCCCCATAACCATATATTATTGGACTCCAGGGCACTTCCTCATTCAATCCTATTTTTATTTTCATTTTACCATTATATTGCGAGGCTACCCAAAGTTGAATGAACCTCTCCTCTGCCTGTGTGCTAGGCCTAAATATATGCCAATGGACTGTTGCAGTGGTGGGTGACGTGAAGCCTCATTCTCTGCTATGACATGCAGACTAATTCTCTGCTGACATGAAGACAGATTCTCTGTTACGGGACCTCCCTCCTCTGCCTGGGTGCTGGGCCTAAATATATGCCAATGGACTGTTGCAGTGGTGGGTGACGTGAAGCCTGATTCTCTGCTATGACATGCAGACTAATTCTCTGCTGACATGAAGACAGATTCTCTGTTACGGGACCTCTCTCCTCTGCCTGTGTGTGTGCTGGGCCTAAATATATGCCAATGGACTGTTGCAGTGGTGGCTGACGTGAAGCCTCATTCTCTGCTATGACATGCAGACTAATTCTCTGCTGACATGAAGCCAGATTGTCTGTTACGGGACCTCTCTCCTCTGCCTGTGTGTGTGCTGGGCCTAAATATATGCCAATGGACTGTTGCAGTGGTGGCTGACGTGAAGCCTCATTCTCTGCTATGACATGCAGACTAATTCTCTGCTGACATGAAGACAGATTCTCTGTTACGGGACCTCTCTCCTCTGCCTGTGTGTGTGCTGGGCCTAAATATATGCCAATGGACTGTTGCAGTGGTGGCTGACGTGAAGCCTCATTCTCTGCTATGACATGCAGACTGATTCTCTGCTGACATGAAGCCAGATTCTCTGTTACGGGACCTCTCTCCTCTGCCTGTGTGTGTGCTGGGCCTAAATATATGCCAATGGACTGTTGCAGTGGTGGCTGACGTGAAGCCTCATTCTCTGCTATGACATGCAGACTAATTCTCTGCTGACATGAAGACAGATTCTCTGTTACGGGACCTCCCTCCTCTGCCTGGGTGCTGGGCCTAAATATATGCCAATGGACTGTTGCAGTGGTGGCTGACGTGAAGCCTCATTCTCTGCTATGACATGCAGACTAATTCTCTGCTGACATGAAGACAGATTCTCTGTTACGGGACCTCCCTCCTCTGCCTGGGTGCTGGGCCTAAATATATGCCAATGGACTGTTGCAGTGGTGGCTGACGTGAAGCCTCATTCTCTGCTATGACATGCAGACTAATTCTCTGCTGACATGAAGACAGATTCTCTGTTACGGGACCTCCCTCCTCTGCCTGGGTGCTGGGCCTAAATATATGCCAATGGACTGTTGCAGTGGTGGGTGACGTGAAGCCTCATTCTCTGCTATGACATGCAGACTGATTCTCTGCTGACATGAAGCCAGATTGTCTGTTACGGGACCTCCCTCCTCTGCCTGGGTGCTGGGCCTAAATATATGCCAATGGACTGTTGCAGTGGTGGCTGACGTGAAGCCTCATTCTCTGCTATGACATGCAGACTAATTCTCTGCTGACATGAAGACAGATTCTCTGTTACGGGACCTCCCTCCTCTGCCTGGGTGCTGGGCCTAAATATATGCCAATGGACTGTTGCAGTGGTGGCTGACGTGAAGCCTCATTCTCTGCTATGACATGCAGACTAATTCTCTGCTGACATGAAGACAGATTCTCTGTTACGGGACCTCCCTCCTCTGCCTGGGTGCTGGGCCTAAATATATGCCAATGGACTGTTGCAGTGGTGGGTGACGTGAAGCCTCATTCTCTGCTATGACATGCAGACTGATTCTCTGCTGACATGAAGCCAGATTGTCTGTTACGGGACCTCTCTCCTCTGCCTGTGTGCTAGGCCTAAATATATGCCAATGGACTGTTGCAGTGGTGGCTGACGTGAAGCCTCATTCTCTGCTATGACATGCAGACTGATTCTCTGCTGACATGAAGCCAGATCGTCTGTTACGGGACCTCTCTGCTCTGCCTGTGTGCTAGGCCTAAATATATGCCAATGGACTGTTGCAGTGGTGGGTGACGTGAAGCCTCATTCTCTGCTATGACATGCAGACTGATTCTCTGCTGTCATGAAGCCAGATTGTCTGTTACGGGACCTCTCTGCTCTGCCTGTGTGCTAGGCCTAAATATATGCCAATGGACTGTTGCAGTGGTGGGTGACGTGAAGCCTCATTCTCTGCTATGACATGCAGACTGATTCTCTGCTGACATGAAGCCAGATTGTCTGTTACGGGACCTCTCTCCTCTGCCTGTGTGCTAGGCCTAAATATATGCCAATGGACTTTTGCAGTGGTGGCTGACGTGAAGCCTCATTCTCTGCTATGACATGCAGACTAATTCTCTGCTGACATGAAGCCAGATTGTCTGTTACGGGACCTCTCTCCTCTGCCTGGGTGCTGGGCCTAAATTTATGACAATGGACTGTTGCAGTGGTGGCTGACGTGAAGCCTGATTCTCTGCTATGACATGCAGACTGATTCTCTGCTGACATGAAGCCAGATCCTCTGTTACGGGACCTCTCTCCTCTGCCTGTGTGTGTGCTGGGCCTAAATATATGCCAATGGACTGTTGCAGTGGTGGCTGACGTGAAGCCTCATTCTCTGCTATGACATGCAGACTGATTCTCTGCTGACATGAAGCCAGATTCTCTGTTACGGGACCTCTCTCCTCTGCCTGTGTGTGTGCTGGGCCTAAATATATGCCAATGGACTGTTGCAGTGGTGGCTGACGTGAAGCCTCATTCTCTGCTATGACATGCAGACTAATTCTTTGCTGACATGAAGACAGATTCTCTGTTACGGGACCTCCCTCCTCTGCCTGGGTGCTGGGCCTAAATATATGCCAATGGACTGTTGCAGTGGTGGCTGACGTGAAGCCTCATTCTCTGCTATGACATGCAGACTAATTCTCTGCTGACATGAAGACAGATTCTCTGTTACGGGACCTCTCTCCTCTGCCTGGGTGCCGGGGCCTAAATATCTGAGAATGGACTGTTCCAGTGGTGGGTGACGGGAAGCCAGATTCTCTGCTATGGAACCTCTCTCCAATTGATTTTGGTTAATTTTTATTTATTTAATTTTTATTTTAATTCATTTCCCTATCCACATTTGTTTGCAGGGGATTTACCTACATGTTGCTGCCTTTTGCAGCCCTCTAGCTCTTTCCTGGGCTGTTTTACAGCCTTTTTAGTGCCGAAAAGTTCGGGTCCCCATTGACTTCAATGGGGTTCGGGTTCGGGACGAAGTTCGGATCGGGTTCGGATCCCGAACCCGAACATTTCCGGGATGTTCGGCCGAACTTCTCGAACCCGAACATCCAGGTGTTCGCTCAACTCTATTCTCTTCTCTTTAATAATTTAGTCCTATCACCACCTCGTCTTAGAGAAGGTATCTGTTCTAAAATTCTGAACCGTAAATCCCTTTCTCAAAGTTTGGCCTCAGGGAAGTGTTTTGATACTGGAAGATCAATTTTTTGCTTCCTAATGGAATATCTATGTTGGTTGAGTCGGGTTTTTAAGTCCCAAGTAGTTTCACCTATATATAGAAGGTGACAAGGGCAGGTCAATAAATAAATAACATGGGACGAGTCACATGTTAGATATTGTTTGATTTTAATCATTTTGCCCGAAGCAGGGTGAATAAACGAATCGACCCGTAACATAAGGGCACAGTTAACGCAGTTGTAACATGGGAAACAACCCTCATGGGTGGATCCAAAATATGTTTCACAAGTTCCCTTAGCTGAACCTATGTCAGACTTGACAAGTCTGTCACCCAAATTAAGATTTCTCCGATATGAACATAGAGGCAAGGATTTGAATTCTTCAACATTCTCAAATATACTCGTCAATATTTTCCAGTGTTTTTTCAAAATAGCTGAAATGTTGTCACTATTAGTACTAAACTCTGACACAAACGGAATCCGGGATACTCAAAATTTTTTATTCAAGAACACTTAGGTAGAATCAAGCCCCTTGCCAGTGATGCTATTAGAAAAGGGCTGGGTGACAACACAGTAATTTTGAGAATGTTGAAGAATTCAAATCCTTGCCTCTATGTTCATATCGGAGAAATCGTAATGTGGGTGACAGACTTGTCAGGGAGTGTCACGGATCAGAGTGAAGGTAACTAATCCGTGGGATGTCAATATGAAAGATAGCTGCTAGGCCAGGACAGGAATCAGGGAGCAGGTCACCTCTTATCACATCCCTAATTCTGACCCTGTCTCCTAGCCGTATGAGCCAACCTTGATGGTAGGAGGGCTCATACTCAGGAACCTAAGATCCCTACTAGCCCTCAGGGTTGCCCTGGACTAGGAGCAGAGTAAGACGACCTGTTCCTCCACATCATGGAGGAACCGGAGTCTCGCTGGCCAAACTGTAAGGAAAGGGGCACATGTACAGCATATGGCAATGACAGGTAAGTAGACTAGTATCACACCCACCTGCCACAGACACACAGCCTGGAACCAATGCACGAGTGCTGCTGTCCACAAGAACACAAACGGACACAGCCCACACCACACATCACACAGGAACCCAGGACCATAAGCTGCAATAAAGATAAAGACACCACTAGACATATAATAATACAAGAACAATAATGTCTAACATAACTTATGACCACAAGGGTGGCCCTCAGTGGACAGTTGGAATAATACCAGGAGGATGACTCCAGCAAACCGCAGGAGCTAAATAGCCCCAAGTAGCCACACCCACACAGAGACACACCCAGTGTTCACACACTAGGAAGGGAATTAACCCTTCCAATACCAGGCAAGGGATGGAAGCTACTTAAAGGGGAAAAGCACAAAGAAGCACACACTCCACCTGTTACCGCGGGCAACAGCATGCGTAGCAACCATGTCCTGGGGATCAGCCAGAAGGCCAAGACACTGCCACCACATGCACACAACACCACACGTTGCCACGGGCAACCACAAGTGAAGGAAAGTGTCACAAAACACACCATAGGCCGTGACAGTGAGGTTTTCCGTTTGCGGATCAGCCTTTGTCTGCTTACACTGTGGAGCGTTGAACACATTTAGTGTGTCTTTGTGAAACTGTACAGGGAACTTGCCGGTCTGTGTGGGCATGAGCATGCGCCCTGTATGAAAGTTAATCAGCGGCCATCTTTAATGTGGTTCACACATCTTCTTACATAGTCACCTGTCTCGCGAGAGCACGTGTAGCGGCGCATGCGCAGACCGCTCTTCCGGACGCCAAGCAGACTCCACTATGTCTCCACGATACAACGTGACCCATCCGAAGCTTTTTAAGGTTTTAATCACTGTGTTATTGATATCCACTGTGCACTTATTATACATTTATTGATAATCATGTATCACATTGATATTACTATTCAGTAATTGTTATAGGTACGATCATGGTCACAGATGAATTGTGTTTTTTTTTTTATTGATTATATTTTGATGCATTTGCACTTTATTACTCAATTATGGATTTGTGATTTTGTAAATTGTTTGCACTATTTATGTATGCCACAATGCACATGTTACTCAGCTGGACAAAGGCTCCAGTGAGAGAGCTGAAACGTTGCTGCTAGATGGGTGAATAAACCGTCCACTATTTCATCACTATTTGGAGTGCTGCCTTTTTTCTTCTCTAGATAGATAGATAGATAGATATGAGATAGATAGACAGACGGACAGAAAGATAAGATAGATAGATATGAGATAGATAGATAGTGTGGGGACTCACTCTGATAGACAGGATTAGCGGACGCAGTTCTTTGGATCAAACAGTTCAGTGTTTTATTAACACTTTAGGCAAGTGACAAAACAAGCAGTCATGATCAAATAAAAAGTCACTTTGTGGTGTTGGTGGTAATTCACACCATGCGGCAATTCTGCCTCAAAGAGTCCTTGCTGATAGCAGTACCAACCTGTTTTCACGCCAGACAGGTAGCAAGCCTTCCTCCAGACACAAGGCTCCCAGATCCCAACACAGAGACCTTCTGAGTCCAGCTGCCTATTCAAGGACAGCCAGGTGCTGCCAAAACCCAGACCTGCATTTAAAATCCGGTCCGGTATTTGACCTCACCTGGCTGTAAATCAGCCCAGCAGCACATGCTGGGAGGAAAATACCTGTTTTCCCAGACCAAACCTCTCAATGATAGATAGATAGATAGATAGATAGATAGATAGATAGATAGATAGATAGATAGATACAAACCGGATTCCCAAAAAGTTGGGACACTAAACAAATTGTGAATAAAAACTGAATGCAATGATGTGGAGATGGCAAATGTCAATATTTTATTTGTAATAGAAGGTAGATGACAGATCAAACGTTTAATCTGAGTAAATGTATCATTTTAAAGGAAAAATACGTTGATTCAAATTTTCACGGTGTCAACAAATCCCCAAAAAGTTGGGACAAGTAGCAAAAAGAGGCTGGAAAAAGTAAATTTGAGCATAAGGAAGAGTTGGAAGACCAATTAACACTAATTAGGTAAATTGGCAACATGATTGGGTATAAAAAGAGCTTCTCAGAGTGGCAGTGTCTCTCAGAAGCCAAGATGGGCAGAGGATCACCAATTCCCACAATGTTGCGCAGAAAGATAGTGGAGCAATATCAGAAAGGTGTTACCCAGCGAAAAATTGCAAAGACTTTGCATCTATAATCATCAACTGTGCATAACATCATCCGAAGAGTCAGAGAATCTGGAACAATCTCTGTGCGTAAGGGTCAAGGCGGTAAAACCATACTGGATGCCCGTGATCTCCGGGCCCTTACACGACACTGCACCACAAACAGGAATGCTACTGTAAAGGAAATCACAGAATGGGCTCAGGAATACTTCCAGAAACCATTGTCAGTGACCACAATCCACCGTGCCATCCGCCGCTGCCAGCTGAAACTCTACAGTGCAAAGAAGAAGCCATTTCTAAGCAAGATCCACAAGCTCAGGCGTTTTCACTGGGCCAGGGGTCATTTACAATGGAGTGCGGCAAAATGGAAGACTGTTCTGTGGTCAGACGAGTCACGATTCAAAGTTCTTTTTGGAAATCTGGGACGCCATGTCATCCCGACCAAAGAGGACAAGGACAACCCAAGTTGTTATCAACGCTCAGTTCAGAAGCCTGCATCTCTGATGGTATGGGGTGGCATGAGTGCGTGTGGCATGGGCAGCTTGCATGTCTGGAAAGGCACCATCAATGCAGAAAAATATATTCAGGTTCTAGAACAACATCTGCTCCCATCCAGACGTCATCTCTTTCAGGGAAGACCCTGCATTTTTCAACAAGATAATGCCAGACCACATTCTGCATCAATCACAACATCATGGCTGCGTAGGAGAAGGATCCGGGGACAGAAATGGCCGGTCTGCAGTCCAGATCTGTCACCTATAGAGAACATTTGGCGCATCATAAAGAGGAAGGTGCAACAAAGAAGGCCCAAGACGATGGAACAGTTAGAGGCCTGTATTAGGCAAGAATGGGAGAGCATTCCTATTTCTAAACCTGAGAAACTGGTCTCCTCGGTCCCCAGACGTCTGTTGAGTGTTGTAAGAAGAAGGGGAGATGCCACACAGTGGGGAAAATGGCCTTGTCCCAACTTTTTGGGGATTTGTTGACACCATGAAATTCTGATTCAACATATTTTTCCCTTAAAATGGTGCATTTTCTCAGTTTAAACTTTTGTTTCATGATTTATGTTCTATTCTGAATAAAGTATTAGAAGTTGGCACCTCCACATCATTGCATTCAGTATTTATTCACGATTTGTATAGTGTCCCAACTTTTTTGGAATCCGGTTTGTAGATAGATAGATAGATAGATAGACAGACAGATAGACAGACTGGTCAGTGGTTAGCACTGGGGTCCTAGGTTCAAATTTAAAACATCTGCATGGAAAATGTGACAAATTTATAAAGACAACTATAATTACTAATAAGTTCTGCACATCTTACTTCAATTGACTCACCATTCAGAATGATTTATAAAATGCCAGTCTTCAGTAAATCTTTCCCAAAACGTTTACTTTTAAGGGATTCTGATAAGTTTGGCCAAGTCCTGATGAGACCCCTCTATAGAGGCTGCGCCGGACCCAGAGCATGCAGTGTATACAGGGAAACCTATCAATGTGTCTGAAAGCAGAGGAGCCATACACAGGGGCGGAAAACACTCCAGGAGTGCAGATTATTACAGCTTGAGGTGCACAAGCCGTTACAAAGGGTGAGGGGGGCAGTTACTTCTTTGCACGATTGACAAAAAATATAAAAAAATTGTCAAAAATTAAAAAACGGTGTAAAAAACCCTGCAGCTCCCTTGTGTAATGTTAAATTTTATCTCAAAAAGAACAAAGATCCGGCAGGGGTATGAATACTTATACAAAGCCTTTTTACAGCAGATAGAAAGTTACAAAAAGTGTTGATTGTCATCAAATAGCAAATATCAGATCTGTATAGCCTGATCCACGCCCTTAGGGCTCATTCACACGAATGTGTAAAGCCTGTGCTGTGGTCCGCAAATTGCTGTCTGCAATGCACGTGCACCGCCTGTGGGGCAGGCGCATTGGGAACGCAGACCCATTCAGGAGTGATGCCCGCATTTGCAGATCCGCAATACACGGGCACCGTTCTGTGGCGATTCCGCATCACGGATGTGGACCCATTCATTTCAATGGGTCTGCAAATCCGGAGATGCGGAATGGAAGAACGGAACAGAACACTACGGAAGCACTACGGAGCGCTTTCTGGGGTTCCGTTCTGTGCTTCCGTACCGCAGAAAGATATAACTTGCTCTATCTTTTTGCGAAACGGAAGGATCGTGGACCTATTCAAGTGAATGGGTCGGTGATCCCCATGCGCCTGCCCCACGGATGGTGCATGTGCATTGCGTACCGCAATTTGCGGTCTACAGCACGGGCACGGGGTTCACACATTCGTGTGAACGAGCCATCCCATGAATGGGTCCGCGATCCTTCCATTCCGCAAAAAGATAGAGCAAGTTCTATCTTTTCGCGGTGCGGAAGCACGGAACGGAACCCCAGAAAGCGCTCCATAGTGCTTCCGTAGTGTTTCGCTCTTCCGTTCCGCAACTCCAGATTTGCGGACCCATTGAAATGAATGGGTCTGCATCCGTGATGCGAAAGGCCACAGAACGGTGCCCTTGTATTGCGGATCCGCAAATGCGGGCATCACCCCTGAATGGGTCTGCGTCCCCCATGCGCCTGCCCCACAGACGTGCATTGGGGACAGCAATTTGCGATCCACAGCCGGGCACGGGCTTATCACGTTCGTGTGAACGAGCCCTAAAGGCGTGGATCAGGATATACAGATCTGATATTTGCTATTTGATCCGTGATGCGGAATGGTCACGGAACGGTGCCCGTGTATTGCGGATCTGCAAATGCGGGCATCACCCCTGAATGGGTCTGCGTCCCCCATGCGCCTGCCCCACAGACGTGCATTGGGGACAGCAATTTGCGATCCACAGCACGGGCACGGGCTTCTAACGTTCGTGTGAACGAGCCCTAAAGGCGTGGATCAGGATATACAGATCTGATATTTGCTATTTGATCCGTGATGCGGAATGGTCACGGAACGGTGCCCGTGTATTGCGGATCTGCAAATGCGGTCTGCAATACGGCAACAGGCATCACACGTTCGCGTGAACGAGCCCTTAGGAGGGTTTATAATGCAGCCGCATCCTGGATGAAGACTTCTCACCTCCGCTCTAACATTTATTCTCTTCCCCCAACTTTATTTAAATGCAATGGAGCAGATTCATAAGGAAGGAATATGAGATTCTGAGCCCAGGGCGCCTTTACATTTCATTGAGTTTGCTTTGCTTCTAATTTACAGGAATTGAGAAGTTTGGAGTTTTGACAGTTTCTTAGCCCTGAGTACTTTATCAAGTTTGTCATTGTTCATCTGTTCATTGCCGAATGATGAAGCTTCGCTGTGGAAGCACCTGCCTATAACATGTGTCACCAGATGTTCCCATCTCCTGCATGAATGGATAACCCATTTATCCTTTTGAGGGAGATAATGCTGCACCAATTGCTGCTGGATCATTTCAATGAAGTGTAACAAGCACTTTCCTAAACTACGCTGCTGTTAAAAGCAACGAGCCGGCCAAATATTGATTTCTTTCCTTATTGATCTGAAATATAGATTAATCCAGCCCCGCAATTTCATTAAAGTGAAATTATTTTACCTGCGCATGTATTTTTTATTGCCTGGATGTTTACATGGACTATTAATAATTGATATTATTGTAAATATTTCATACGGGTTTAGTGGTTCTGAATGATGATGGCATAAAATGGAGGTTCACAGCCGTTCCCCGGTAGAAGATACCTTGATACATGTTGATATGTAAATCTGCTCATTTACTTTTACAATTATTCATTCTTTCAGTTTCCACTTTCCATTTTTGTCTTTTAAGTTGCTTGGGTTCTTGATTTCATTGCTTAGCACCATCTGGATGAATGGGAATGGTGTCTGTGTGACTCCCACACAGCGAGAGACAGGGGGGCAGTGCTATCTGTGCCTAAAGGGGTATTCTCAATTAGAAGATCTGAGTTAAAAAGATACTAATGTTTGTTCCATATTTACAAGATATTTCTTCTTATATATCCTGTGGCCTCTTCATTACTTCCACAGGTTACGGCCACCGTCGCAGTTCTGTAGTGCTGACCGCTCTTGGACATATGGCCACACCATGCAGACTAGTACAATGGGGCTTTCACAGCAATTACTCTATACTCCTAATGTTACTATTCGAGTGGTAATGGGTGTGCGCTTATAGACTTAGCATGGCAATGTACAAGCCACAAGCTGGAGAATAAGAAGTGGGGAAAGGAGGCAAATCGAAAAAGAGAAAAGGCTATATATTTTTTTCAAAAAAGAGAGACAGGAAGGCAGCACTATCTGTATGTGCATAATTTACAAAAAAGACACAGAGACAGCACGATAGAATCTACATCGCTAATAGGGAGGCAGTACTATCTGTACTTACATCATTTACAGGAAGACAAGGAGGCAGTACTATCTGTACCTACATCATTTACAGGAAGACAATGAGGCAGTACTATCTGTACCTACACTATTAATTCCTTGTACCTTCTACATACGTCCCCCCTTTGTTGAACCCTGAGGGGTGAACACATGCCAGACAGTATACTCGGGCCTGCCCTGTGTTCTACGGAGAACTTAAAGTTTTGTAAGGACAGGAACCACCTGGTGACTCGGACATTTCTCTCTTTGGCCTGTCTCATCCACTTGAGAGGGGAGTGGTCAGTCACCAGGCGGAATGTTCTCCCCAACAAATAATAGCGGAGAGACTTGAGTGCCCACTTGATAGCCAGGCACTCTCTCTCCACTATACTATACCGGGTCTCGGCTGGGGTGAGCTTATGGCTGAGGAAGACAACGGAATGCTCCTCCCCATTGACTTCCTGAGACAGTACAGGACCGAGACCTAATTCGGAGGCATCAGTCTGTACTATGAACTCCCTTTTGAAGTTGGGCGTCACCAAAACTGGGGACCCGCACAAGGCCGACTTCAAATCGGAGAAAGTCTCTTCTGCCCAATTACCCCAGAAAACCATCACTGACTTGTGTCCCTTCAAGAGCCCTGTCAATGGCGCGGCCACCGTAGCAAAGTGGGGGACAAACCTCATGTAATAGACCACCATTATAGATGGCCTTGTGGTTCGCCCAGTGGTCGTTTTGCAAGGCGAACTTTGCTCGTTCACGGTTCACCGAACAGGCGAACATATGGCAATGTCCGCTGGCGCCATATTCTTTTGCATTGTGCCCCATAACACATCCATCAGGTGGGACAGGACAGCCAATTGAGACGTTTCAGCACATGGATATACCCCCTACCTTATAAATAGACCCGATCTGGTCGCCATTTTACATTCAGTGTTTTACCAGTGTAGGAAGAGGTTGCTGTGTGGAGCAGGGACAGGCTGTTAGGGCCACCAAACGCTAGCTAATAGGGCCACAAAAGTCCTTTTAAGGACTGGTATAGGTGTGCTATCGATAGGTGTGATATACTGAGGGGTGCAATATACTTATAATATACTTTATAAAATAGAAAGTATATTATAGTGCATTTGCATTGTGCAGCAGTTGTGTGCGGTTCTGCTGAGATACCGCAGCTATACAGAGGGACAAACAATATTGAAACAGCTAATTGCAACAGGTGTGATATATCTATTGTTGCCCCAAAATAAATTGATTAAGGGTTTGATATACCTGCTTCCACAAATACTGCTCTTCTATAGGGACTTTATCACAGGATCATTTTGAAAATGACAGGCAGAAGAAGAGACAGGCCGTTCCGCAGAGGTGGTAGGGGTCGGGCAGGTGCACCAGGCCGGAGCCTACGTGGGAAGTTGGAGAAGGTGAGTGCGATTATGTCAAGTACACACCGGAGTTGGTTGAGTGGCTCACTCAGTCTTCCACTTCTGCACCCTCCTCATTCTCTGTATCTGCACCCTCCTCACTCTCTGCTGTGTGCACCCCCAAATACACCACCACCACGACCATATCCCTTCCACTCGAGTCAGAGGAATTATTTTCCCATCAATTTCCAGACCTTACAGATGCACAGCCATTCATGGCATCGGATCAGGAAGAGGAGGTAGCAACGGCCGCCACCCAGCGGTCTGACGACTGTACCCAGATCAGGCAAGGAGGGTGGTCCCCACTGTTGCTGCCTACTCCGAGATCTCTAATGTCAGTGTTGGTGAAGGAGACGATGATGACTTGTCAATGGACGTCACGTGGGTGCCCACAAGAGAGTAAGAGGAGGGGAGTTCAGAGGGAGAGACGGAGCAGCAGATAAGGAGGAGAAGGAGGAGAAGCAGGCAGAACTTGCAGTGCACAGGAGGCAAAAAGCAGACTGCAAATGTATCTGGGACGAGACATCCACCATGCACGGTCACATCTGGCGCTCCCAGGAAGCCGGCACATGGCTCCGCAGTGTGGCCATTTTTTTACATGTCAACTGCTGATAATAGTGTTGCCATCTGCAGCATGTGCTGTAAACGCATAAGTCACGGTAAGTTCAACACTCACCTAGGGATGACGCCTTAAGAAGGCACCTGGCCTCCCTTCACCGAGCCCAGTGGGAGCAACACCGTCAGAACCCACAAAGCCACACTGCCGGCGCTCCACGTCCTGGCTCTTATCCTTCTCCTGTATCCTCCCATTTGTCCTACACTCCACCTTCCACCGCGCCGTCCTCGCGTTCATCTGGCAAAAGGCAGGCTTCCGTGGCCCAAATGTTTGAACGTAAAAGTTGATGGGCCAGATATCCCTTTTCCCAATGGCTGACCGCCGTCTTGTCGGGACTGCTAGCCCGCCAACTACTGCCATACAAACTGGTGGACTTGGAGGCCTTTAGAAAATTTGTGGCAATTGGCACACTGCAATAGAAGGTCCCCGGAAGGAAATATTCCTCCCAGAAGGGCATCCCAGATCTATATGGCCATGTTCAGAGGCAAATGAATGTATCTCTGGCACACGGTGTCGGTGCCAAGATACATCTGACCACAGACACGTGGTCTAGCAAATATGGGCAGGGAAGGTACATAACTTTTACTGCCCACTGGGTGAACCTTCTGACAGCCATCAAGCATGTATCCCGTGGCACCCGTGTGGATTTGGTGTTACTGCATAAATTGCATGCAGGCCTGCCTCTTTTTCTCCTCCTTCTACTCTATCCTCTGTCTCCTCCTCGGCTGACTCCTCATTTTCCACTGCTACCGCCTCTTCTGCTGCGCACCCCAAGCTCCCCAGAACTTATTCGACGTGCCAGGTGAGACATTGCCATGCTGTGCTGCGGCTGTTGTGCCTGGAAGCCAAGAGCCACACCGGTCCTGCACTGCTTTCAGCTCTGCGGTCACAGGCCGATCAGTGGCTAACCCGCTCAATTTGACAGTTGGTAAAGTGGTGTGCGACAACGGTGCTAATCTGCTGAGCGCGCTGAAACAGGGCAAAATGGCACACATCCTGAACTTGGTCATGCAGCGATTCGTTGTGAAATACCCCCGGGGTCCAGGAAGTCTTACGGCAGGCCAGGAAAATCTCTGCCCATTTTAGAAGATCTTACACGGCCATGGCTCGCCTTGCTGACGTTCAGCGTTGACACCACTTGCCCGTCAGACATCTGATTTGTGACTGCCCGATGCGATGGAACTCCACCTTGTATATGCTTGATAGGCTGCTACAGCAGAAACGTGCCTTTAACGACTACCTGTACGAACTCTGCGGCAGGACAGGTTCTGGGGAGATTGTTTTTTTTTCACTGCACCAGTGGCTGCTAATGCGCAATGCATGCAGACTTCTGCGGCCATTTGAATAGATCACCAAACTGGTCAGTCATAGACAGGGTGCCATCAGTGACATCGTACCTTAAGCCTTCTTTCTGGAGCGTGCATTGCATCATGTCATTGATCAAGCCGTCGAGGAGCAGGAGCAGGAAGATGAAGAAGTCACAATGCTGAATGAATTGCAGCGTGCTGGTCCGCAGGGGAAAACACGCAAGGTTCACGGTGGGCCAAAAGAGTACAACAGTTCATCGGTTACTCACGGTTAGCAGATGCCTCCCTGTGCCACCAGTGCAGTGAAGGGGAGAACAGCACTGGATTCTCAGGGGCACACTCTATAACAGGGGACAGCAGCCAGTGGTGATCGAGGTGCCCTTGATGGTGATTGGGTTTCTGAGTGCTTGTGCGGCTGGGCCCCTGACTTAGGTAATGTTGTGACGGCAGCACCTTAGTGGTTCAAAATGATGAGAGTGGTTGTAGTATGGAGTTAGAAGAATGAGGCAGGATTGAATCCAACTAAGAACTTTACTGTAACCAGGATCTTGACAGCAGTTTACATCCAGTTATGAAACAGTCACTTAAAGACATGCAGGTGGGATGTGGTGAATCCTAGTAACAGGCTAGTTACTGTCTCAGTTACGTAGTTATGTCTCAGGCTATCGTAGGTAGTTGTGTACTCACTGATACTCAGCTCTTTGCCTTGCTTCAGTCTCAGTAGAGGTAGTTCAAGTCTTTATCTTCTACACACAAGTGATGCAACAGATGTCCTATCTGTCCTTGAAATAACGGCGAGGCTGCCGGAAGCTAATAAATCCTTCACCTTGATACAAAGTCGCCTAAAGCATAGAATAATGGACATTGTCCTACCTTTGTCTTTCCACAATAAACTTAGCAAAATCCACTTGACACTCCGGAAGAGTAGATGGTAGAATACAGACTTAACCGCTGCCTGTTTTTTTGGCTTGACACTGAGATATAAATTGGTTCCTATGGGCCATGTAGCCCAAGAGAGAGCTGAGAGGAGAGGGGTCCTCTCCTTCCCCCTTGCTCCACACTCCAACTCCTTAACTAGGCCTGAACTGTACTATATATACTGTGGTGCTACCCCCATCTAGTGGTGTAATGTGTGTAATGTACCTAACAGCCTGGTAACAGGGATTTCATATAGGAATGAAATACAGCATGATATAACATATGACATAACAAGCTTTTGGAGTGCCCACGTACACTAGTGGGACGCTGCGGAATTCCCAGGGGGGCTACTCCATCTGAGACAAGTCAGCAGGAGTCTGAAGAGGAGTCAGAGAAGGATGGTGCCTGGGGGGAGGAGGAGGAAAAGGAGCAAGAAGAGCAGGCTTTAAACTTTTCGGGGATCCCTGGTGTTGTCCGTGGATGGGGGAGGAGACCGAGGATGACATTCTTCTGGGCGATGAGCAGGAGCCAGGCCACTTCACCACATCCAATTTAGTGCAAATGGGGGCCTTCAGGCTCCAGTGTTTGATGAGGGACCCCCGTATAAAAAGCATAAAGGGCAAGGACCAGTACTGGGTGGCAAAATGCTTAGACCCCGGTACAAACACAAAATGGCAGACATGTTACCACCACCACAAGGGCTGTCAGAATGCAGCATATCCAGGCCTTGCTTTGAGAGATGCTGCATTCTGCTGTTGCGCGCGCTGGCAGAGTAAATTTCCACCCACAGAGAAACAGTTGCGAGTACCAATCCTACAACACATGCAAGAAGAGGGCGGTTTTAAGATGTGTTGGTCACTTCGGATATGAGATCATTCTTGCAACCAACCCATCGACAGCTGCCCTCTGGATCCAGCCTCAGGGAACACCTAGAACAACAGGTATCCGATTACATCGGGTTAACGGCCAATGTGGACGCTCTGAGAAGCGAGGAACTCCTTGACTACTGGATGTGCAGGCTTGACCTATGGCTAGACCTGCCACAATTTGCCATGGAACTCCTGGCTTGCCCCTCGTCCAGTGTCCTGTCAAAAAGGACATTCAGCGCAGCAGGGGGGATCGTGACCGATAAGCGCACTCGCATTGCTCACGAGTGTGGACTACGTTCGCGAATTGTCCCGGCCGATGTTCGTCCATCACCAGAAATGACTCTACTTGCCTAGTGGTGACAGGTCAGGGCCAATTTCGTATTGCCTCTATTTTGTTTACTTGGGGTTTCATGACTCCGCTCCCAATTTTTTGGGGTTAGCGATTAGTCCCGCCTTCCGAAGGGAGTCCGCTACAGCCTGCACTTTGGGTAGGTAACTTTCCCTGTCGGAACTGTGGATGACAATATCATCCAGGTAAGGCTACTTTCACACTCGCGTTTGGTGCGGATCCATCATGGATCTGCACAATACTTTAGTTCAAATAATACAACCGCATGCCTCCGTTCAGAACGGATCCGTTTGTATTATCTGTAACATAGCCAAAACGGATCCGTCCTGACACACAATGTAAGTCAATGGGGACGGATCCGTTTACCTCTGCATCGTCAGGCGGACACCAAAACGCTGCTTGCAGAGCGAAATGGAGGCCGAACAGAGTCAAACTGATGCATTCTGAAAGGATCCTTATCTATTCAGAATGCATTAGGACAAAACTGATCCGTTTTAGACCGCTTGTGAGAGTCCTGAAACGGATCTCACAAACCACCAACTGTTCAATGGGTTCACCCCGCAGCTGGTTTACCCTATATAACATATCCTGCTGAACCACAAAACGGGGGAACACCGACTCTGCCCCAGATTGTTGTGGTTCACCATCTACTATTAATACATTTTCCCAGGCTCGGGATAGGGTGGGGTCCCGGTGTTGTGCAGTACCAAAATTATCCCCGGAGACATTGAGGTCTGGCAGCTCAGGACCCACGGCAGGTCCTCCACATCTCCCACCATCACACTCAGTGGGGTTGTCTCCCCCTCTTCCACCAAAGTGGCTGTCACCCCTACCACTGGCCCTTCGGCCTCGGGTTCCCAGGGTTCTGGCCTCCCCCCGGAGCAAGGCCACTCTGCTGGGGCTACCCCTGTCTCATGGGTATCAGTCACTTTCATAGCAGGCCACAGTGCCGGGAAATCAGGAAAGTCTCTCCCTATTATAAGTTCGTAGTGTAAGTTTGTGGCAACTGCCACTTTTTGAGTCCACCTCCGGCCCCCGTGGTTAGAGACACCAGAGCGGTGGGATAGTCTTTTAAGTCTCCATGAATGCACATGTCCCCGACTTTCCGGCCAGTATACTCAGCGGACCATACCAGGGGAGCCCTTACTAGGGACACCAGACTCCCTGAGTTCAACAGGGCCTCCGCTGGAGTGTCTCCCACTTCCACCTGGCACAAGTGATTTAGAGTTTCTGGGGTACCCACTGCACACAGCTTCCTGGCATATAACGACTGACGGAAGCCATAGTTCGTTTCCATGGGTTCCACCTGATGTGGACAGTCAGCTCGTACAAAGCCAGTCTACCAACACCGCCAGCAGACTATCGGAGCCGGATCCATAGGGGGTACTTCCCGGGCAGGTTTGGTTGACACAAGTCACCGGGTCTGGGGTGGAGATTTATGGGATTTGACTGCCCCCCTCTTAAAAGAACCCCCCTGTAGATTCCGGGTAGCCTCATAGCATTCCACCAGGTCGACCATCTCAAGAGAATTACCTGGAGAGACCTGGCCGATCCATTGCTGGAGAGGTGGTGAAAAATAATGATGAGTGGCTGGGGTCATATTCGAATTCGTAATATTTCACAAATATTTTGTAGAATATTTCGTCATATATTCGAGAATTCGCATATTCGTTATATTCTACATTCTTTTTTTTTATGTGAAAATCGGCAAGGTAATGATCGCGTAATATGCGAATATTACGCACTCAATACAGGCGTGGGTAAAAAATGACTATATAGAACTATAGAATATAATGCTATATATTCGTTATATCGAATATTCGTCATTTTTTCCATCTGAACACATGATTTCTCCCTGCTTTTTGCTTGTGGGCCAATGAGTCATTGGCCCACAAGAAACTTAAGCAGGGAGGAATCATGACTTCAGATGGAAAAAAATGACGAATATTCTAAAAAACTAATATATAGCACTATATTGAATTTGCGAATATTTAGAATATAATGTTATATATTTGTTATATCGAATATTCGTCATTTTTTTCCATCTGAAGTGAACACATGATTCCTACCATGATTCCTTGGCCCACAAGCAAGAAGCAGGGAGGAATCATGTGTTCAGATGGAAAGAATGACGAATATTCGATAAAACGAACATATACCACTATATTCTAAATATTCGCAAATTCTCGAAGTGCCGATATTCGTTATTTGAATATTCGCGATCAACACTAGTGGCAAAGCCATCCAGAACATATCAGCCAATAGTCTATCCAGCATAGCCATGGGACTCAGCACCTCAGGCTATAGCCACTTTAGCAAAAGGTGGAGTAAGTCATAATACTGGGGTCTCGCGGGCTCAGCCAGCTTAAACCCCCACTGATGTACCCCGTGGGCCCGGACCAACACATTCACCCCTAGTCTCGCCAAAATCTCACCCTTCACTTTTAGGTAGTCGGCCGCGTTGATCGTCTGGCAAGTCGAAATAAACCCGCTGGGAATAGGATGCCAGGAACGGAGCAACGACCTCAGCCTACTTTCTCGCACATCGCCAGGTAGGTTTCTATGTCGTCTGTGGACATCGAAACCTACCTTAGTGTAACGGACCGTTTCAGCAGACAAGGGGTTAAAATCTGTTTAGGCGATATGCCCCTTTCTGAGAGACAGGCACAGCTACTGCAGAACACCAAACTCCCGAACTGGATACAAAATAGCACTCCAAACTGGAACCTCGCGAATAGCTGCCAGCAGACAAACAGGAAAAGCATACAATCAGCTTACACTCCTGGCAATCAGTCTCTAACAGCATACAGGGAATCCCCCCAATAACGAAACAAGGCTCCGTGTTGAGGGTCAAGCAGTGGTCTGACGTGCTGGCACACCCAGCCTGGTTTTTATTACAGTTGCTGCAAATACAGGACAGATACAACACATCCCCACAATGCATCATGGTTTCCTCCTCTCTGTCCCGGAGACAACCGAGGGCAATCCAATTATCTCTCAAGACAAAGGGAAGTCGCCAATACACATGTGGAGACAACAGGACAGACATCACCATTTAAACACACAATGGGACAATAGAAACACACCCATACAAAATCCTCCCCTCTGCCGGTGATGATTATTGAACACACTGGCGAATATAATTATCAAAGGCAGAGAAATACAGTTTTATAAAACATATCACAGGAACCCCAAAACATGCAATAACCCCATAACCAATATATCCTCGGAACCGGGGGATCTGGGTGAACCACATATCCAAAATTCACCCACATCCGTTCAGTAGTTTGGAAGATACCGTTTTATGCCAGTTACACCGAAAATATACAAGTTATACAGAAAATAGTCACTAATAAATGTGTCCCCTGTTTGGTAGTTTCAAACTACTGAATGATGTCTCTGTGCACCAAATACAGGCAAGATAGCACCGTGTGGGAAAGTCAGAACAGTGTCTGTGAGTTAAAATGGCCGCTATCTATTGTTCTCACCATGTGCTTCATCCATTGTTCTCACCATGGGAATAGTAAAATCCAAGCAAGTAAGGCAAATGATGCAATGAAGGATCAGAGGGCTCAGTCCCAAGTACCTTAAGACCCAATAACTTAAGGGACCATAATCCCAGGGCAGGAGGCTGGCAAACAGCCCCCTCCAAAACACTGTGGCGAGGTTGGTTTCGCCACACTTAGGAATTGCCACACAGACTACCTTCCGGGCATTGTGGATGCTCGGGGTTGCTCCTGCTGTCTGCAAAGCCATCACGTGTTGTAGCAGCAACTGGTTGGTCTCTTGCTGCTGCTTGTTAGCCTCCTGTTGTTGCAGGTTTGTCTCTCGCTGCTGCAGATTAGCCTCCATAAGGGCCTTCACAACAGCCTCCATTTTGTCGTAGGACACAGGTTGTAAAACCACTGGTTTGATGTATGACATACCACCGTGCCCAAAAACCCGGCCACCCAGCACTTTGACTACTCCCAGTAAGAGCCGTCCCGGATCAGCTGTTAGAGCCCTGCTAAGTACCAAGGTGTCAAACAGCAATTGCTGCTGACACATAAAAAACGGCTATTACTCCACCGAGGCCAGGAACCTCGGTGACACGTACCTATCATCCACAATGATTCCTTGTACCTTCTTACACTGTCCCCAAGAAACATTAAGTTGAAAGTACTTTCTAGGAAGTTGGGCCCAAGGTTTATTGGTCAATATAAGAACACTGCCATTATTAACCAGGTAGCCTTTCGTCTTAAACTTCCTCAGGCTTTGAAGATTCATAATGTGTTCCATAAGTCGATGTTAAAGAGATATGTCGAACCTGTTGAACCGTCCTCCTTGCCTTCCGCTCCTGTCATGGTGGACGGTAATTTGGAATTTCATATTACAGGAGAGACAGGGAGGCAGTACTATCTGTACATACATTATTTATGGAGTGAGAGAGGGAGGCAGTAATATCTGTACCTACATCATTTACTGGGAGAGACAGGGGGGCAGTACTATCTATACCTATATCAGGGAGAGACAGGTAGGTGTTATTATCTGTACCAACATCATTTATAGGAGAGAAAGAGAGGCAGTATTTTCTGTACCTACATTATTTACAGGAGAGATAGGGAGGTTGTATTATCTGTACCTACATCATTTACAGGGAGACAGTGAGGCAGTACTATCTGGACCTACATAATTTACAGGGAGACAGGGAGGCGTTATTATTATCTGTACAACATAATTTACAGGAGATAAAGGGAGGCAGCATTATCTGTACCTACATCATTTACTGGGAGAGACAGGGAGGCAGTATTATCTGTACTTACATTATTTACTCGCAGAAACAGGGAGGCAGTATTTTCTGTACCTATATTATTTATAGGAGAGACAGGGAGGCGGTTCTATCTGTACATACACTATTTATGGGATGAGAGAGGGAGGCAGTACTATCTGTACCTACATCATTTATAGGAAGAGACGGGGAGGCAGTACTATCTGTACCTACATCATTTATAGGAAGAGACGGGGAGGCAGTACTATCTGTACCTACATCATTTACAGGAGAGACAGGGAGGCAGTAATATCTGTACCTACATTATTTACTGGGAGAGGCAGGGAGGCGGTACTATCTATACCTATATCATTTACAGGGAGAGACAGGGAGGTGTTATTATCTGTACCTACATCCTTTATAGGAGAGAAAGAGAGGCAGCATTATCTGTACCTACATCATTTACAGGGAGAGACAGGGGGGCAGTACTATCTATACCTATATCATTTACAGGGAGAGACAGGGAGGCAGTAATATCTGTACCTACATCATTTACTGGGAGAGACAGGGAGGCAGTAATATCTGTACCTACATTATTTACTGGGAGAGGCAGGGAGGCGGTACTATCTATACCTATATCGTTTACAGGGAGAGACAGGGAGGTGTTATTATCTGTACCTACATCTTTTATAGGAGAGAAAGAGAGGCAGCATTATCTGTACCTACATCAGTTACAGGTAGAGACAGGGAGGCAGTACTATCTATACCTATATCATTTACAGGGAGAGACAGGGAGGCAGTAATATCTGTACCTACATCATTTACTGGGAGAGACAGGGAGGCAGTATAATCTGTATACAGTATACATTATTTATGGAGTGAGAGAGGAGGCAGTACTTATTTACTCCAAAACTACTAGTTGAAACAATAAAGGAGGGCACATCATACAGTTATTAGTAAAGATGTTCCATTTTATGTGGAATATAATTATTTACTGAAGCTGCAGATGACAGCAGAGGTGGCGGGTCCTCATTAATAGTGATGAGCGGGAGGTGCCATATTCGATTTCGCGAATGAATATTCGTGTTATATTCGTCAAAATCAAATATTCGTAATTATTCCAATTATCGCGAATAATATGCGATTTATTTTTCGCGTATTGCGATTATTTATCTTGATAGTATAAGGCAACGTTCCTATGCTAATTGACTATGGCTAGGCTAATATGTGTATTTTACGAAATTTCGTGATATTGCTCTAACTTCGTCTCTTAGAATATTACGAATATTCTAAAAGACGAAGTTAGAACAATATTACGAAATTTCGTAAAATACACATATAGATTGTAATTTAGCTAATATAGTGTTATAATCCCTTTTTTTTCCTCCAATTTTTTTTTGCCTCTTCTGAACTTAAGTTTTGTAAAATATGTACACTATTAAAAAATATTACTATAGCAGTATATTAGCTTAAATACAATCTATGTGTATTTTACGAAATTTCGTAATATTGCTCTAACTTTGTCTTTTAGAATATTACGAATATTCTAAAAGACGAAGTTAGAGCAATATTAAGAACATTTGCAAAAGTCGAAATTGCGATGCGAGTAATATAACACGAAATAATCGCATGAAGATTTCAACTTAGCACTGCTATATTCAATATTAGGCTAGAATATGGAATATAGCAGTGCTAAGTTGAAATCTTCATGCGATTATTTAGTGTTCTATTACTCGCATCGCAATTTCGACTATTGCGAAATTTCGTAAAATACACATATAGATTAGATTGTAATTTAGCTAATATGGAATATAGCAGTAAGTTGAAAACGCCACTGACTGGAGCAGCCAGGAAGCCAGGAATCCAAAGGACAGGTAAGAACAACTTTAGGGAAGTGGGAAAGAAAAAAAAATAATAATTAAAAAAAAAAAACGAATATTCGATTTCGCGAATATATAGAACGATATTCTAAATATTCGCGAAATCTCGAAATTGCGATATTCGAGAAAAAATTTCGCAATTCGAATATTCGCGCTCAACACTACTCATTAATTCATCATCATTAATAATAAACCTATAGGGCGATGTCCCGATGATCTTCTTGGTGTAGATTTTCCGCCCTCTTCACAGAAGATCCCCCCTCACATTACAGCGTCCATCTACCATACTCAACCCCAATGGATCTCCATATTTCCAACTGCAGTGATTACATTGACTCTCTAAATGTGCAAAACTTTCCTTGCATGCAGCAGCAAGCTTTTTGGAAACACATAAATCAAAACTCAGCTGAGGCGGCTTTACATGAAGTGACAGCTGTTTATTTAAATTACCCCGGCCTCCATGTAATTTCATTTCTATTTGACAGACATCTGTTCCATTATTGCGGCAGAAATAAATTCACATATTGTCTGCCATACTGTGCTAACAGGGACAGGCCGACGCCAGTTGCAGCAGCAGTTGTGCCGGGCGGTAGATATATTTAGTGATGGCTCGGTGATGAAATCGGTTATTTGACATTATGAAGTGGCAAGGTTGCAGATGAACAAGGCTGAACCAGTTCTCCTCATTAGTAGACAGTGCACATGCCATATACCTCAGCTTCCTGCAAGAGCAGCCGAGAAGCCGTGTGCATTTTAACATTGGTCATTACATTACAGCAGAAGAGTGGATACAGTGCAGAGAAACTACACATAGTCGGAGATCTCTTCCCAAAGCCTCTGCACCGGCTGCAGTGATCCAGAGGACAATTCCATGCTCTGCAACGCTAACCTATAGGAAGGAACAGTAACGCTGCTCATCCTGAGCTCTCTGCATCGACAGAGCAGTCACTGACTTTCACCTGGGGTACAGGATAATGAGACTAACACTTGGGGTACAGGATAATAACACTAATACTTGGGGTACAGGATACTGACACTGGCACTTGGGGTACAGGATAATGACACTGATACTTGGGGTACAGGATACTGACCCTGATACTTGGGGTACAGGATACTGACACTGACACTTGGGGTACAGGATACTGACACTGATACTTGGGGTACAGGATACTGACACTGACACTTGGGGTACAGGATAATAACACTGACACTTGGGGTACAGGATAATAACACTGACACTCGGGGTACAGGATAATGACACTGACACTCGGGGTACAGGATAATGACACTGACACTTGGGGTACAGGATAATGACACTGACACTTGGGGTACAGGATAATGACACTGACACTTGGGGTACAGGATAATGACACTTGGGGTACAGGATAATGACACTGACACTCGAGGTACAGGATAATGACACTGACACTCGGGGTACAGGATAATGACACTGACACTTGGGGTACAGGATAATGACACTGACACTTGGGGTACAGGATAATGACACTGACACTCGGGGTACAGGATAATGACACTGACACTCGGGGTACAGGATAATGACACTGACACTTGGGGTACAGGATAATGACACTTGGGGTACAGGATAATGACACTGACACTCGGGGTACAGGATAATGACACTGACACTTGGGGTACAGGATAATGACGCTGACACTCGGGGTACAGGATAATGATGCTGACACTTGGGGTACAGGATAATAACACTGACACTTGGGGTACAGGATAATGACACTGACACTTGGGGTACAGGATAATGACACTGACACTCGGGGTACAGGATAATGACGCTGACACTCGGGGTACAGGATAATGATGCTGACACTTGGGGTACAGGATAATAACACTGACACTTGGGGTACAGGATAATGACACTGACACTTGGGGTACAGGATAATGACACTGACACTTGGGGTACAGGATTCTGACAATGACACTTGGGGTACAGGATAATGACACTTGGGGTACAGGATAATGACACTTGGGGTACAGTATTTTCTTGTTGAGTGGGGCCAGAAGCTTTTTTGACACATTTTAGTAGTTAACAACTTGGGGTTCAGACACTTTTCAGTCTCACTGTGTTGAACATGTCTAATATAAATCAAATCGATTTGTTAGAATTTGCGGCGCGGTGATGTAACAGGGATCATCCATCTTCCTCTGCTGACCACATACTTAACAAATCTCCACAACTCTATGAAAGTTACAGAAGACGCCATCAATTCTGCTGTTTTCCGTCTTAGCCCTTAATATACATCAAGTCTGGGGATTCGGCGAGACGCACTGAGGCCACAGAAACCACAACGACATTACAATAAAAATATAAAGTCCTTAAAGAACAAAGTAAGCGTCTGATAGGAAGTGACTGGTCCATTTATCAGACTTTCTGATTGAGCAATGCTCTACAACCTAAAACGCTTCTCTTTATCAAAAAATAATCTTCAACATCTTCTTCCGACCCATAACCGATTCTGGGCCAGAACCATTGGCCCCTCTGGTCATTGAAACTCCTGGCTTCCTATGACTTAGGGAGGAAAGACCTTTTTCAGACCCTTCACACCACCCACCATCCCCATTAACACACGTAGACCGTAATTGTTGGTGTAAAGGCCATAGCAGCCGTTTATTAAACAGCCAAAATATTCCACCATCATTTTTAAATTATACATTAATAAACATCAACCAATAAACACAAACATGTAAATACACTGTAATAATAACATTCACTTATTGGAAGGATCCTAGAAGGCAACCCTAGCAAGCTGCGATCTTCACTCCACACATCTCCATCCTTACCCTCGGCCGCACTCGCCGACCCAAGGGCACCAAATCCTCCAGAACCATATATTCCTCCACCCCTGCAGGCCTTCCAGCCCAACAGGAGCCCCCAGCTTTCAGCTTACCGAACCACATAGATGCACGTTCCAACGTGTCATGCACCTACTAAACATAGTATTGCCTTCCAGGACCCCCCTGTTAACCAGCCCCTCTGCTATGACATAAGAAACAAACATACAAATAAAGGGCGGGAGGGTGGGCAACTTCTCCTGAACTATGATGGCCTCTGGTGCCGCCCCCTTCACCACCCTGCATATAAATGACCCGCGAAAATGCAGCACCGCCCCCCCTGTACGTCCCCAGCATCACACCACCCACCTACTAGATTAACCCCATCCTGGTCTTCAGCTTCCCCCCTCAGTCAGTTTTCACTGCGCTACGTCTGCGCCCCGCTCCGTTGTCCCTATGACTTAGGGAGGAAAGACCTTTTTCAGACCCTTCACACCACCCACCATCCCCATTAACACACGTAGACCGTAATTGTTGGTGTAAAGGCCATAGCAGCCGTTTATTAAACAGCCAAAATATTCCACCATCATTTTTAAATTATACATTAATAAACATCAACCAATAAACACAAACATGTAAATACACTGTAATAATAACATTCACTTATTGGAAGGATCCTAGAAGGCAACCCTAGCAAGCTGCGATCTTCACTCCACACATCTCCATCCTTACCCTCGGCCGCACTCGCCGACCCAAGGGCACCAAATCCTCCAGAACCATATATTCCTCCACCCCTGCAGGCCTTCCAGCCCAACAGGAGCCCCCAGCTTTCAGCTTACCGAACCACATAGATGCACGTTCCAACGTGTCATGCACCTACTAAACATAGTATTGCCTTCCAGGACCCCCCTGTTAACCAGCCACAGACGCACATTGGGGACACCTCACCTATGGGCGTCCCGCCACACCCTGAATGCTGTCTCCAAACCATCCTGCAGCCCCAGAGCCCACAAATCAATGCCAATCTCATTCAAATGCACCCCGTCCGACCGAAGGAACTGAGGCGATGCCACCTCCAACTCCCTATGTCGGACCACAAAACCACCTTGCCTGCGCACAAAACGCCCCACCTCCTTATTCAACTTCGCCCTAGCCTTGTTGATCCGATCCACCGACCTCGCAAAACGCCACGAACTCCTGGCTACCACCTCCGACCACACCACCAACAAATCCGGGAATTCCGCCATCAGACGCAACAAATCCAGCTTGATGTCCCTGATCACATCCCTCGAGCGACGAACGCCCAAGTCGTTCCCACCCACGTGCAAAACCACAATATCCGGGCACCTATCCAATGAGACAAAAGCATGAAATTCCGGCAACACGCGGCCCCACAACATACCCCGGACCCCAATCCACCGGACCTGCAACTCATCCGGCTGGAACCCCAACTGCCGACCACTTCTCCTCACATCCGCTCTCAACGCTCCCCAGTACACATAAGAGTGGCCAAAAATCCACGCCAAACAAGCACGCGAACCTGCAAAACATGAAGGAAACGATTACCCCACATGAAGAAAACAAACATAACCACCCCAGCTCACTCCCCCCACCAACCTTACAACAAATGAGGCCGAATATATGACCGAAAACACGCAGACTCCCACCGGCCAATCCGCATGATCGCATCCTCACCCAAACCCCATCTAGCAGCCTCCGTCGCCGCACCAATGCGAAAAGAATGAGACGCAAACTCACTCGCCACCAAACCCGCCGCCGTCAAACATTTACGAAAAACCGCCACAAACTGATAACGGGACAAGGCCGAGCCATCCTGATGCATCCAGCAATCCCGTCCCTCCAAGCGGTCGACGGGCCACATACTCTTCCACACAGCGAACCGGGCACACCACTGATCCAGACAAAGGTCGCAACAAAATACACACCCCCTTACCCACCTGATCCGTCTTGGACCTGCGTAACACACACCGCAAACCCTCCGCACCAAAGCTCACATCCTCCCGTAATAAACCACCTCCACGCACCCGACTGACCGCTACCAGCTCTGAAACCCGGAACGCCCCAAAGAAAGCCAAGGAAAAAGCTGCACGAAATAAACATACCTCATACCCCGACTCGCACACACACCCCACCTTATCCCATAACAACTGCAGAACCTGAAAAGACACCGGACGCCGGGAATCCTTCCTCACCACACTGCGACGATACCCCTTTAAGGCTTGCCTCACCAAAAAACTCCGAGACACATCCGCCAACCCCCGCATTCGCAACCAAAAGGCCACCGCCGCAACCCTCTTAGTAGCAACAGAAAAAGACAAACCATCGCTAAACGACTGACCTACGAAATAAACCAGCAAAGAATGAAAATCTCCAACCCCCGCACAACCCCCCACCTGCTCAATCAAACGCTCCCAGTGCGACCACACAGCAGAATAAGCCAACCACGTACCGCTACTCACGGACCGCCGAACCAGATCTACCGAGACCCCAAGGCCACGCTCCAGAGCCACTGAGGACACCGCAGACCCGACACCTCTGCTCCCGGCACCAAACTGCGAAAACGATCCCACTGGAAACGAGAAAGAGCATCAGCAATAGAATTATCAACCCCAGGTACATGAACCGCCACAAAACATGCATTTAACTTTAAACCGTTCAAAACCAAGTGACGAAGCAACCGCACCACCGGGGGCGAATTCGCTGACTGACTATTCACCGCCTGCACCATCCCCAAATTGTCACAACAAAACCGCACCCTCTTATTCCGCAACAAATCCCCCCACAATTCAGTCGCCAAAACAATAGGGAACAACTCCAATAAGGCCAAATTCCCCAACAAACCAGCCACCCTCCATTCCACCGGCCACGCACCCGCGCTCCATTGACCCTGACAAAAAGCCCCGTAACCACAGGAACCAGACGCATCCGTAAACAACTCCAAATCCACATTACCAACGAGCGCCTCCATCCATACCGACCGACCGTTAAAGTCCCTCAAAAAACGCTCCCACACTTCCAGATCCGCACGCACCTCCGCAGACAACCGCACAAAATGAAACGGGGCCTTCACACCCGCCGTGGCCATAGCCAAACGTCTACAGAAAACCCTACCCATAGGCAAAATCCTACAGGCAAAATTTAACTTCCCCAACACAGACTGCACCCGCCTAAGCTGCACCTTCTTCGCCATCCGCAACCAACCCACCTCACCACGCAAATCCTCCACCTTATCCAAAGGCAACCGACACTCCATGGCTACGCTATCGATCTCAATCCCTAAAAACCGCATCGTTGTAGACGGGCCCTCAGTCTTCTCCCGTGCCAACGGCACCCCAAAACTAGCGGACACCCGCTCCATAGTGTGCAACAACACAGAACACACCCTGGACCCAGCCGGCCCCAAAAACAAAAAATCATCTAGGTAATGCAAAACAGAACTCCAACCCGCCTCCTGCCGCACAACCCATTCCAGAAAGGAACTAAACGACTCAAACAGTGAACACGAGATAGCACATCCCATAGGCAAACAACAATCCACAAAAAACTGCCCCTCCCACTTAAAACCCAACAAACGAAAACTAGCCGGATGAATCGGCAACAAGCGAAAAGCAGCCTCAATGTCCGTCTTAGCTAACAACGCACCCCTCCCAAAAAGACGGACCCACTTCACCGCCTCATCAAAGGACGTGTACGAAACCGAGCATAACTCATCATCAATGCCGTCGTTGACCGAACACCCCGCCGGGTACGACAAATTATGAATTAACCGAAATTTGTTAGGCTCCTTCTTCGGGACCAACCCCAAAGGAGAGACCCGCAAATCCGGCAACGGACACTCCCCAAATGGGCCTACCACCCTCCCAGCTGCCACCTCCTTCGCAATCTTTTCCGAAACCACCTCCGGCCGCATCAACGCTGAGGACAAATTACGCCCGGCTACTACCCGCTCCAACCGCCGAACACGGAATCCTAAAACCGTCCCTAAACCCAGCCAGCAATAAAGCCGCCGCCTCCCTATTTGGATATCTCTCTAGAAACGGCTCCATCACGTCCACCCTCACCGGGGTCACCCCTCTTCTGCGCAACCTCAAAACCCCTTCCCCGTCCCCGCTTGAAACACCGCGTAAAGCTATGGGCACCTCCGCAGCCCGAGCACTCATGCTTGAAGCGACAATCGGACAGGTATTTACAGTGACCCTCGTTGAACTGCCAACAACAACCCTTTCGGACCCCCCCAGCCGACTCTGACGCCGAGGGACCCCCGGCCGCCCCACGAAAGGGCTGACTCACACCCTTTGGAGCCGTCATCAAACGCATCCACAGACCTATATCCTTGTGATCCCAACGAATACTAGGCCTGACCGCCTTCCTCTGGCGAAACTGCTCATCATACCGGAGCCACGCCACCCCACCGTACGTCCGGTACGCCTCCCCAATGGCATCCATGTAGCAAAACAGAGCCGAACAGTGTTCCGGCGCCTTCTCGCCCACCACACTGGCCAGAATAGCAAACGCCTGCAGCCAATTCTGGAAAGTACGCGGGATCAACCTGTACCTCCGCTTCTCCTCCTCCTCCCTCTTACTCTCGTCCGGTTTCACCCTGTCCAATTGAAACTTATCCAACGGAAGCAGCGAGAAAATCTCCACATACTCATCCTTCCAAATTTTCTCTCTGACCTCCACCTTCAAATGGGCCCCCAACGGCCCCTCAAAGCACACATAGACTTCACCCTTGGCCGCGTCCGCTAACCTAACCTCATCTCCAGCACCCTGACCCCCACTACCTCCAGCGACCGCAACCGCCGCCGCACCCCCCCCGACTGCAGAAGGGCCCCCCACCGCAGCCGCACAACACCGCTCCGCGCCCCCAACCGCAGGCGCAGCAGCCCAAACTGCGGCCGGAGACGACTCCGCCCCGGACTTCCATTGCGATAACAAAGTCCACATACCCGCCAATAAATCTTGCGCTAAACTGTCACCCCCCGCCGGACCCCCCCCCACCCCCCCAGCTGGGCCCGGACCCAACATCGTCTCACCTGGCCGTCCCTGGGACGCTCCCCCAGCAGCCGCCGACCGCACCGTTGCACCTCTCTGCGAAGACTCCATCGCCGACCCGGACGTAGCAGGACATGCGCCGACAGCATCGTCCCTCCGGTCCCCGACCTCCCAAGCCTCCTGGCTTAGTTCACCGTCCTCCAGCGCTTGACCCTCGACGAAACCCCCACCAACATCCCATTGGCGAGGTCGCACCGTAGCATCATCCCTGTCGACAGACCCACCTCCTGGCGGCCGTGAACCATAGGCATCATCCGCTGCAGTCCCACCAAAAACCAGCTCCACAGAAGGCCCTCCATGAGCCGCATCAGACCTGTGCACAGTCCTGCAGTCTCCCAGCTGCACTGAGGGCGGAGCCAAGCCAGCACCCCCAGCCAGCGCACTCCGCTGAACCTCTCTGCCCGGCACCACCAAGGCACCAGCAGGTGGCGACATCCCAGCTCCATCACGCAGCTGCGCACCTGACCCTCGCCGCTGGCCAGCAGAACGGGACCGCAGGGCCGCCCTCACACTCCCAGCCGAGTCTCCCGCCGCCGCACCAGCGCCCGCTGGCCGAGCCGCCGCCAACTCAGGACTCTGCGCAGCCTCAGCACACCTCCTGCGCTCAGCCGCCGCCGCCCGATCCTCACCCAGGGTAAGTGAGACCGCACTGCCGCTGCCACCGACACCGCCAGCCACTCGAGACCCAAGGCCCCGTCCGCCCGCCCGCGCCTCACCCCGCTCCACTGCATCGCGCCGCGCACTCCTAGCCGACCGCGCCGCCTCCCTACCTCGTCCCCTCTGCACCTCCGCCGCATCTGCGCAACGCCGCGCCGAACTCCGACCGCTGCGCCTGCACACCGGACCATCAGCCGCACCACCCGGAACAAAGGAAGGGTTAACCGCGGGGCTCCCAAGCCGGCGCCGCGACCGGGGAGTCACCTCCGGACTCAAGCGCTCCGGAGGGACAGATCTCCTCGCCCTCACCCTGCCAGCCACCGCCACCGGAGGAACAACCGGGGCCCCCACCGCCGCATGCAGACTACTCACAAGCCAATCCGAGCCATGCTGCTCCGCCGCTGCCCGCACCGCCGCCAACAATTCCTCAAGCGCCGACATGCCTCAACACTACGCCTACAGCTACCAACACCACAACTGCTCCAACTTCTCCTGAACTATGATGGCCTCTGGTGCCGCCCCCTTCACCACCCTGCATATAAATGACCCGCGAAAATGCAGCACCGCCCCCCCTGTACGTCCCCAGCATCACACCACCCACCTACTAGATTAACCCCATCCTGGTCTTCAGCTTCCCCCCTCAGTCAGTTTTCACTGCGCTACGTCTGCGCCCCGCTCCGTTGTCCCTATTTTCTGAGTCTGAAAAAAAAAAAAAATAATTAGAAGAAAAATTATAACGTAACAAATGATTGCATTATTTTTATTTAAAATTCTTTAAGTCCAGAAAGATTGATTCCAGGTTGGTGCAAAATTTCAAATACAGATGTAGCAGGGGTAACTCAAATTTCTTAGCTCATCGCGTTATCTTGAAACAAAAGCCATTGAAAAGCAATTGCTTAACGTATTTAGTTGCATTTAGTTTAGATAACATATCTCATAAAGCATGAGTGTTAACCCTGCTACATCTGTACTTGTTTACTGGACAGTCATAGAAATGTGTAGAACTCAAAATACGGTGTTAGGAGCATTTCCTTTTTGGTTCCCTCTAGTCAGTTTCTTGTTCCATCCTCTGCTTTGTCACAAGTCTATCCTTTGGCCAGTCATCTGCTCAGTCTTTTGCTCAATCCTTTTCTCCCTCCTCTGTTCGGTCCTTTGTTTGGTCCTCTGTCCTTCCTTTTTGTCTGTCCTCTTCTCCATCCTCTGCTCAGTATTCTGCTCCATCTGCAGTGGCCAGGTTTGGGGTTGCAAAGAAAAGGGGGTTAGTCAGCACGTCCCAATGCACAGGTGCACACTGCCATGGCTAAAAACATAGAGAATAAAAGACTATGCAACAGCACTCTGCAAACCAGATAAAGTACAATAATGCCATAGTCACAAAAAATATTATAGTGCTAATTCTAATGCCGTGCTTATTTATGTGCTAATGCTACGCTTATTACCAACATGCATGCTGAGCCCGCTCCATACCTTTCCTTGTGCCAGACGGCTTCCAATGAATGTAGTGATAACAGGCCACAGCTTTATACTGAGACTAATTAAAATCAGCCTATGGGGCAGACAGGCTAATCACTTTATAAATAAGCGTAGTATTAGCACTATAATATTTTTTGTGACTATGGCATTATTGTACTTTATCTGGTTTGCAGAGTGCTGTTGCATTGTCTTTTTTTCTCTAGGCTTGGGGTTGGTGATCTCCGGAAGGGATGGTAAGTAGGGATGAGCGAACTCGAACTGTATAGTTCGGGTTCGTACCGAATTTTGGGGTGTCCGTGACACGGACCCGAACCCGGACATTTTCGTAAAAGTCCGGGTTCGGGTTCGGTGTTCGTCGCTTTCTTGGCGCTTTTGTGACGCTTTCTTGGCGCTTTTTGAAAGGCTGCAAAGCAGCCAATCAACAAGCGTCATACTACTTGCCCCAAGAGGCCGTCACAGCCATGCCTACTATTGGAATGGCTGTGATTGGCCAGAGCACCATGTGACCCAGCCTCTATTTAAGCTGGAGTCACATAGCGCCGCCCGTCACTCTGCTCTGATTAGCGTAGGGAGAGGTTGCGGCTGCGACAGTAGGGCGAGATTAGGCAGTGATTAACTCCTCCAAAGGACTTGATTATTGATCGATCTGCAGCTGTGGATCATTGAGCTGCTGATACTCAATTGCTCACTGTTTTTAGGCTGCCCAGACCGTTTGTCAGTCACTTTTTTCTGGGGTGATCGGCGGCCATTTTGTGTCTTGTGGTGCGGCAGCACAAGCTGCGACCAAGTGCATTTAACCCTCAATGGTGTGGTTGTTTTTTGGCTAAAGCCTACATCAGGGTGAAGCTGTCACACCAAGTGCATTTAACCAGCAATAGTCTGTTTATTTTTTGGCCATATACTACATCAGGGGCAAGCTGCGCCCGTCACCAAGTGCATTTAACCATCAATGGTGTGGTTGTTTTTTGGCTAAAGCCTACATCAGGGTGAAGCTGTCACACCAAGTGCATTTAACCAGCAATAGTCTGTTTATTTTTTGCCCATATACTACATCAGGGGCAAGCTGCGCCCGTCACCAAGTGCATTTAACCCTCAGTAGTGTGGTTGGTCAAGCTGTCACACCAAGTGCATTTAACCAGCAATAGTGTGGTTATTTTTTGGCCATATCCCAGTCTAATTCTGTCAGTAAACCTATACCTGTCACCCAGCGCCTAAATACTAGGCCTCAAATTTATATCCAGCTAAATCTGTCGTTACTGCTGTACTGTTCTGGCTGGGCAAGTTATTTAGTGTCCGTCAAAGCACATTTTTTGTTCTGGGTTGAAATACAATTCCCAATTTAGCAATTTCCTAATTTAGTGGTTTCTGCTGTATCAGGCCTACTTTAAATACATCCCTAAAAGGGTATATAATATTCAAGGTGCACATAGGGTCATTCAGAAAAGCTTCACACACACGCTACTGTGCAATTCCAAGTCGAATTCTGTTAGTAAATCCATACCGGTCACCCAGAGCCTAAATACTAGGCCTCAAATTTATATCCCGCTAAATCTGTCGTTACCGCTGTCCTGTTGTGGCTGGGCAAGTTATTTAGTGTCCGTCAAAGCACATTTTTTGTTCTGGGTTGAAATCCAATTCCCAATTTAGCAATTTCCTAATTTAGTGGTTTCTGCTGTATCAGAGCTATTTGAAATCTATCCCTAAAAGGGTATATAATATTCAAGGTGCAGATAGGGTCATTCAGAATAACTTCACACACACGCTACTGTGCATTTCCAAGTCTAATTCTGTCAGTAAACCCAAATTTATATTCAGCTGAATTTGAATACAATACATTGGGCCAAATAATATTTTTGTTGTTGTGGTGAACGATAACAATGAGGAAAACATCTAGTAAGGGACATGGACATGGTCGTGGTGGTGTTAGTGGACCCTCTGGTGCTGGGAGAGGACGTGGCCGTTCTGCCACAGCCACACTTCCTAGTGTACCAACTACCTCAGGTTCCAGTAGCCGCCAGAATTTACAGCGATATATGGTGGGGCCCAATGCCGTTCTAAGGATGGTAAGACCTGAGCAGGTACAGGCATTAGTCAATTGGGTGGCCGACAGTGGATCCAGCACGTTCACATTATCTCCCACCCAGTCTTCTGCAGAAAGCGCACAGATGGCGCCTGAAAACCAACCCCATCAGTCTGTCACATCACCCCCATGCATACCAGGGAAACTGTCTCAGCCTCAAGTTATGCAGCAGTCTCTTATGCTGTTTGAAGACTCCGCTGGCAGGGTTTCCCAAGGGCATCCACCCAGCCCTTCCCAAGCGGTGAAAGACATAGAATGCACTGACGCACAACCACTTATGTTTCCTGATGATGAGGACATGGGAATACCACCTCAGCATGTCTCTGATGATGACGAAACACAGGTGCCAACTGCTGCGTCTTTCTGCAGTGTGCAGACTGAACAGGAGGTCAGGGATCAAGACTGGGTGGAAGATGATGCAGGGGACGATGAGGTCCTAGACCCCACATGGAATGAAGGTCGTGCCACTGACTTTCACAGTTCGGAGGAAGAGGCAGTGGTGAGACCGAGCCAACAGCGTAGCAAAAGAGGGAGCAGTGGGCAAAAGCAGAACACCCGCCGCCAAGAGACTCCGCCTGCTACTGACCGCCGCCATCTTGGACCGAGCACCCCAAAGGCAGCTTCAAGGAGTTCCCTGGCATGGCACTTCTTCAAACAATGTGCTAAAGACAAGACCCGAGTGGTTTGCACGCTGTGCCATCAGAGCCTGAAGCGAGGCATTAACGTTCTGAACCTTAGCACAACCTGCATGACCAGGCACCTGCATGCAAAGCATGAACTGCAGTGGAGTAAACACCTTAAAAACAAGGAAGTCGCTCAGGCTCCCCCTGCTACCTCTTCTGCTGCTGCCGCCTCGGCCTCTTCTGCTGCTGCCGCCTCGGCCTCTTCCTCCGCCTCTGGAGGAACGTTGGCACCTGCTGCCCAGCAAACAGGGGATGTACCACCAACACCACCACCTCCGTCACCAAGCATCTCAACCATGTCACACGGCAGCGTTCAGCTCTCCATCTCACAAACATTTGAGAGAAAGCGTAAATTCCCACCTAGCCACCCTCGATCCCTGGCCCTGAATGCCAGCATTTCTAAACTACTGGCCTATGAAATGCTGTCATTTAGGCTGGTGGACACAGACAGCTTCAAACAGCTCATGTCGCTTGCTGTCCCACAGTATGTTGTTCCTAGCCGGCACTACTTCTCCAAGAGAGCCGTGCCTTCCCTGCACAACCAAGTATCCGATAAAATCAAGTGTGCACTGCGCAACGCCATCTGTGGCAAGGTCCACCTAACCACAGATACGTGGACCAGTAAGCACGGCCAGGGACGCTATATCTCCCTAACTGCACACTGGGTAAATGTAGTGGCAGGTGGGCCCCAGGCGGAAAGCTGTTTGGCGCACGTCCTTCCGCCGCCAAGGATCGCAGGGCAACATTCTTTGCCTCCTGTTGCCACCTCCTCCTTCTCGGCTTCCTCCTCCTGTTCTTCCACCTGCTCATCCAGTCAGCCACACACCTTCACATCCAACTTCAGCACAGCCCGGGGTAAACGTCAGCAGGCCATTCTGAAACTCATATGTTTGGGGGACAGGCCCCATACCGCACAGGAGTTGTGGCGGGGTATAGAACAACAGACCGACGAGTGGTTGCTGCCGGTGAGCCTCAAGCCCGGCCTGGTGGTGTGTGATAATGGGCGAAATCTCGTTGCAGCTCTGGGACTAGCCGGTTTGACGCACATCCCTTGCTTGGCGCATGTGCTGAATTTGGTGTTGCAGAAGTTCATTCACAACTACCCCGACATGTCAGAGCTGCTGCATAAAGTGCGGGCCGTCTGTTCGCGCTTCCGGCGTTCACATCCTGCCGCTGCTCGCCTGTCTGCGCTACAGCGTAACTTCGGCCTTCCCGCTCACCGCCTCATATGCGACGTGCCCACCAGGTGGAACTCCACCTTGCACATGCTGGACAGACTGTGCGAGCAGCAGCAGGCCTTGGTGGAGTTTCAGCTGCAGCACGCACGGGTCAGTCGCACTGCGGAACAGCACCACTTCACCACCAATGACTGGGCCTCCATGCGAGACCTGTGTGCCCTGTTGCGCTGTTTCGAGTACTCCACCAACATGGCCAGTGGCGATGACGCCGTTATCAGCGTTACAATACCACTTCTATGTCTCCTTGAGAAAACACTTAGGGCGATGATGGAAGAGGAGGTGGCCCAGGAGGAGGAGGAGGAAGAGGGGTCATTTTTAGCACTTTCAGGCCAGTCTCTTCGAAGTGACTCAGAGGGAGTTTTTTTGCAACAGCAGAGGCCAGGTACAAATATGGCCAGCCAGGGCCCACTACTGGAGGACGAGGAGGACGAGGATGAGGAGGAGGTGGAGGAGGATGAGGATGAAGCATGGTCACAGAGGGGTGGCACCCAACGCAGCTCGGGCCCATCACTAGTGCGTGGCTGGGGGGAAAGGAAGGACGATGACGATACGCCTCCCACAGAGGACAGCTTGTCCTTACCCCTGGGCAGCCTGGCACACATAAGCGACTACATGCTGCAGTGCCTGCGCAACGACGGCAGAGTTGCCCACATTTTAACGTGTGCGGACTACTGGGTTGCCACCCTGCTGGATCCACGCTACAAAGACAATGTGCCCACCTTACTTCCTGCACTGGAGCGTGATAGGAAGATGCGCGAGTACAAGCGCACGTTGGTAGACGCGCTACTTAGAGCATTCCCAAATGTCACAGGGGAACAAGTGGAAGCCCAAGGCCAAGGCAGAGGAGGAGCAAGAGGTCGCCAAGGCAGCTGTGTCACGGCCAGCTCCTCTGAGGGCAGGGTTAGCATGGCAGAGATGTGGAAAAGTTTTGTCAACACGCCACAGCTAACTGCACCACCACCTGATACGCAACGTGTTAGCAGGAGGCAACATTTCACTAACATGGTGGAACAGTACGTGTGCACACCCCTCCACGTACTGACTGATGGTTCGGCCCCATTCAACTTCTGGGTCTCTAAATTGTCCACGTGGCCAGAGCTAGCCTTTTATGCCTTGGAGGTGCTGGCCTGCCCTGCGGCCAGCGTTTTGTCTGAACGTGTATTCAGCACGGCAGGGGGCGTCATTACAGACAAACGCAGCCGCCTGTCTACAGCCAATGTGGACAAGCTGACGTTCATAAAAATGAACCAGGCATGGATCCCACAGGACCTGTCCGTCCCTTGTCCAGATTAGACATTAACTACCTCCCCTTAACCATATATTATTGTACTCCAGGGCACTTCCTCATTCAATCCTATTTTTATTTTCATTTTACCATTATATTGCGAGGCTACCCAAAGTTGAATGAACCTCTCCTCTGTCTGGGTGCCGGGGCCTAAATATATGCCAATGGACTGTTCCAATGTTGGGTGACGTGAAGCCTGATTCTCTGCTATGACATGCAGACTAATTCTCTGCTGACATGAAGCCAGATCCTCTGTTACGGGACCTCTCTCCTCTGCCTGGGTGCTGGGCCTAAATATCTGACAATGGACTGTTGCAGTGGTGGCTGATGTGAAGCCTGATTCTCTGCTATGACATGCAGACTAATTCTCTGCTGACATGAAGCCAGATCCTCTGTTACGGGACCTCTCTCCTCTGCCTGGGTGCTGGGCCTAAATATATGCCAATGGACTGTTGCATTGGTGGCTGACGTGAAGCCTGATTCTCTGCTATGATATGAAGACTGATTCTCTGCTGACATGAAGCCAGATTGTCTGTTACGGGACCTCTCTCCTCTGCCTGGGTGCTGGGCCTAAATATCTGACAATCGACTGTTGCATTGGTGGCTGACGTGAAGCCTGATTCTCTGCTATGACATGCAGACTGATTCTCTGCTGACATTAAGCCAGATTGTCTGTTACGGGACCTCTCTCCTCTGCCTGGGTGCTGGGCCTAAATTTATGAAAATGGACTGTTGCAGTGGTGGGTGACGTGAAGCCTGATTCTCTGCTATGATATGAAGACTGATTCTCTGCTGACATGAAGCCAGATTGTCTGTTACGGGACCTCTCTCCTCTGCCTGGGTGCTGGGCCTAAATTTATGAAAATGGACTGTTGCAGTGGTGGCTGACGTGAAGCCTGATTCTCTGCTATGACATGCAGACTGATTCTCTGCTGACATTAAGCCAGATTGTCTGTTACGGGACCTCTCTCCTCTGCTTGGGTGCTGGGCCTAAATTTATGAAAATGGACTGTTACAGTGGTGGGTGACGTGAAGCCTGATTCTCTGCTATGACATGAAGACTGATTCTCTGCTGACATGAAGCCAGATTGTCTGTTACGGGACCTCTCTCCTCTGCCTGGGTGCTGGGCCTAAATTTATGAAAATGGACTGTTACAGTGGTGGGTGACGTGAAGCCTGATTCTCTGCTATGACATGAAGACTGATTCTCTGCTGACATGAAGCCAGATTGTCTGTTACGGGACCTCTCTCCTCTGCCTGGGTGCTTGGCCTAAATATCTGACAATGGACTGTTGCATTGGTGGCTGACGTGAAGCCTGATTCTCTGCTATGATATGAAGACTGATTCTCTGCTGACATGAAGCCAGATTGTCTGTTACGGGACCTCTCTCCTCTGCCTGGGTGCTGGGCCTAAATTTATGAAAATGGACTGTTGCAGTGGTGGGTGACGTGAAGCCTGATTCTCTGCTATGACATGAAGACTGATTCTCTGCTGACATGAAGCCAGATTGTCTGTTACGGGACCTCTCTCCTCTGTCTGGGTGCTGGGCCTAAATATCTGACAATGGACTGTTGCATTGGTGGCTGACGTGAAGCCTGATTCTCTGCTATGACATGAAGACTGATTCTCTGCTGACATGAAGCCAGATTCTCTGTTACGGGACCTCTCTCCTCTGCCTGGGTGCCGGGGGCTAAATATCTGAGAATGGACTGTTCCAGTGGTGGGTGACGTGAAGCCAGATTCTCTGCTATGGGACCTCTCTCCAATTGATTTTGTTTAATTTTTATTTATTTATTTTTTTTTTAAATTCATTTCTCTATCCACATTTGTTTGCAGGGGATTTACCTACATGTTTCTGCCTTTTGCAGCCCTCTAGCCCTTTCCTGGGCTGTTTTACAGCCTTTTTAGTGCCGAAAAGTTCGGGTCCCCATTGACTTCAATGGGGTTCGGGTTCGGGACGAAGTTCGGATCGGGTTCGGATCCCGAACCCGAACATTTTCGGGAAGTTCGGCCGAACTTCTCGAACCCGAACATCCAGGTGTCCGCTCAACTCTAATGGTAAGGCATGCTGCACCCCAATGGAAAATAAGTCCATAGAGTCAGGGTCTGCAGTAACCAGGGTGCTTCTTTACTGGAGGATTTCAGGTGTAAAACAATACAGGTGAGGCATCGGGCTGCCTTTTCCAGTCTCCTCCCTGAGACGAGGCATAGGGCTGGATTCTCCAGTATCCTCCCTAGGACGAGGCATAGGGCTGCATTCTCCAGTCTCCTCCCTGAGACGAGGCATATAGCTGCTTTCTCCAGTCTCCTCCCTGAGACGAGGCATAGGGTTGGCTTCTCCAGTCTCCTCCCTGAGACGAGGCATAGGGTTGGCTTCTCCAGTCTCCTCCCTGAGACGAGGCATAGGGTTGGCTTCTCCAGTCTCCTCCCTGGCAGAAGAAGGGTTTGATGCTAAGGATAGGCCTAAGCTAGCTGCCCCCCCCCCCTCTCTCTCAAGGCGGGTACCCTGGCCAAATGAAGGCTGGAGGCCCACAGTCTGTCTGGCTTAGCGTCCCCATCTCAGTGTCTTCTTATGGTCACTCATGCAGACTGGCAGGAGTCCCCCCCCTCTAAGCAGTGGTCACTAACTGCAGAACACTAGGGGCTCTGACTGCTCTACTTATAAACCATTTGGGGTGGAGTGTAAAAACTCAGCACAAACAAAAAGTCACCATTTCCATATGCCATAGACTGGATACTCAATGGCAATGACACAGCAGCTTTTCCAGACAAAAACAAGTTTCTAGACATAACAGCAGAGCTAAACCAGACTTTCAAAAGGTCAGTCTGTCTGGTTTTGGTGGTAAATAAGTCTGTCTTTTTCCCTCCAAAATATGCTCTTCTTTAAGCCCTATGACAACTGTGGAAAATTACCAGCTTCTCATTCAAAGTCCTAAAAGTATCTCAGTATTCGTTAACCCTTTCCACAGAGCCTCGCGAATACAGTGCAAATGAACAGCACAACACATAAAATGGTATTAAACAGTGCAAATTAAACCTTTTAATTAAAATAAAGAAGTTTATAACTTTGCATTAGAGAAATAAGCAAATGTCCACAAATGACCAAACTTCAAAGTACCCCTGCTCCAGGGCACTACAAGTCCTCTTCTGCATTCTGTGCTCCATCCTCTGTTCAGTCCTTTGTTCTGTCGTCTGTTCTGTCCCTTTCTCCATCCCGTGCTTTGTCCTTTACCCATTCTTCTGCTCCATCCTCTGTTTTGTCTTTTAGTTACTTTACTCTATCTTTTGCTCTGTCCTCTTCTGCATCCTCCGCTCAGTATTCTGCTTAGTCCTCTTCTCCCTTTTTTGCTCCATCCACTGTTTGGTCCTTTGTTTGGTCCTCTGCTCAATCCTCTAATCTGTCTTTTGCACTCTTGTCCTCTTCTCCATCCTCTGCTTTGTCCTGTACTCATACCTCTGCACTGTCCTTTGCTCCGGCCTCTGCTCCAGATCTTGTGATTACATAACATTACCCCAATATAATAAGTGCTGATTTCTCAATTATTATTTTTTTTTTACAAAACAATTATAAAAAAAAAATAATTGGTGTAAACTACAGCTGCAAAAGTGGCATCACTTTGTGGGAACTTTAGCTCACGAAAGGGTTCACTGGGGACTTGGTCGAATAAAAATAAACCCAGGAACTGGATCACATAAATGAGACAGTCCTAGAATCTCTGGAGAAGTGAGGGGGCAGCAGGGAGAAATGATCTATCTGTTCCACAGCTACCACGCTTCAAGGTGTTCTACAGGGCTACTCTAGGGTATATTCTGTGTTTCAGAAGATCATTTCAGCCGTCCTTACCATTCCGTCTCACCACCGATTCTACAATCTCAGCTGTGCTCATGTGGCTGCGGGCTGTTCCACTGAAGCCTCGACCGAATGTGCTTCTGCTTCTTCCTGTTAAACTGCATGAATATCATAGAGCTAAACATGAAGAAACAGGAGCACATCTGGTTGAAACAACAGAGCAAGAGTGCAAAACCAGTCAGGTGGTCACATGATCACAGCTGGGATTGTGGAATTGGCGGTGCAACAGAATGGTAAGGACTGTTGAAACTCTCTTCCTTCCATAGGTTAGCTGAAACATAGAATTTTTGTAAATCCTCAGAGATCCCCTATAATTTTAAAGACTGGCTATATTGAGGCACCCTAGCTATAGGCAATTAAAGAGCTTGTCCTCCTAAGAGTGTGATGACAGACTCCTGACATTATTCCGAATTACTGGTCATGCTTTACAGCATTTGAGAAGCTGCAGCACAAATAACTCTACGAGTCACCGTACCATCCAGGTTTACATTCATCTGTTTGATCACAGTCAAGGCAACCACATATGAGACCAGCAAGATTTGGATGTAGGGAGTCTTTAGGGCAATGCTTACTGGGAAATTGCATGCAAAATAGCTCTGCTCCAGATGTTAGAGAGCTGCCCCTTAGCTCCTGCATTAGGTGACTTCAATGGAAATCAATGTCCAATGCTTCAAAGCAGATGTGTCCATAATTTTCCACAAATTTTGTTAAGGACTCCAATTACTCAGGTTGTAAATTCCATAAAATTGTGACATGATATCAAAACCCTGGATGCAATGCACATTACAACCACTGGGTGGCCACATAGAGTCACATATAGCAAAAACATCTCCCAACAGAGTATCGCAAAATAATACTTATTTTTTTTCTAAAAAAAAAGGCTAGTCATCTCACTTTACAGAACAGAATGTTGTATGTAGATCCAAGAGAAAAGGTAAGAGAAGACACATCTATTGTAAGTGAAGTTACAGATGTGTCCAGTCTTATCTTTGCTTGATGTTGACAAAGGACTTCGATTTCTGACTAGTCATTAGTGTTGAGCGAGAATATTCGAAAAGCAAATTTTTTTCGGGAATATCGGCACTTTGTGAATTTGCGAATATTTAGAATATAGTGTTATATATTTGTAATGACGAATATTCGTTTTTTTTTGTTTTTGTTTTTTAACACAGTACGTATCAGGTGATCATCCCTCCCTTCTTCTAGCTTGTAGGTCAATGAGAAGGCTTTGTCACAGCTTAGCAACTAGCAACCAATAGAAAAGTTGCCTACACCACGTCGGTATTTCATGCGCATTACGCGAATAATACATTGCCGTTTTTCACAATCAACAATATAATCTAGAATTTGCAAAAATATTTGCGAAATATCGCAAATTCGAATATTGCCCCTGCCGATCATCACTACTAGTCATATTCAATACAATATTGTGGCATGCTAGAAAATCGTAGGACAGAAGGATAGACTTCAACGCACATCACAACCACTATAGACACATGAATGATAGACATCTTATGACAGAGTATCCTGAAATCATGTTTTTCTAAAAATCTGGTCATCTTATTCCACGTATAAAAAAAATACGCTGAGCCAAGAAAAAAATGGAAAATTCACTTCTAAATAACTTTATTGATTTATGGTATATCCATTAGAATACCATATCACCAGGATATGTCATTAATGTCACATAGGTGCGGGTCCTACCCCCGGGACCCAATTATATCTCTAGAACGGGGCCCCCAAAATGAAGCAGAGAGAACTGTGCATGCACTACCATGGGAGTTTGGAAAATAGCTGACCAAGCCCACTCCGATATTTTCAGGCTTTACATAGCAGTGAATGGAGACCACACTGTGCATGCTCGGCCCCCTCTCCATTCACCGCTATTGGACTACCCAAAATAGCCAAGTCAGTGCTTAGCTATTTTAGGAACTCCCAAAATGGTGAATGGAGGGTGACCATGCTTGTGCAGTGTACTCTCCAAAACGTGAAGAGGGGGGGCATATTCTAGTGACAGGAGAGGGTCCTAGAGGTTGCATATCCCAGCTATACACCATCAATATCTGAGATGGGAATACCCCTTTAAACCATTGTATGTTCATTCCTGATATATATTTTTTCCCCAGTTTTTAACTTTGTGACTATTTTATGTTGGGCTTTGTGATATTTTGGCTAAACTGGATATCAGAATCGATTCACAATTAGATGGCAGAGGTTAAAGAGGGTTAATTGTGTTATCTGATACCATTATATTTAGAAGGAGCTCCACTACCCAAATTTGCCTTTTGGAAGAAAATCATGGGAGTCCTTTCCCTTTAAGAACCATTTAATAAGATATTTTGCTAGTTTCATAGACTAGTAGGTGAAACGTCACGTTTTTTTTCTGAAATGTAACATCGGCATAAATTAATTGTTAACGCTGCAGTAACATAGCCCGTGACTTGTTAGGATAATGAATGGAAACGTACGGCTCCGCTGGATCTGATAAATAAAAAGGTGAGAATAGAATCATTAAGTGCACTCCGAAATGAGGAACAAATGAAGCACAAAAAGAAGGTCACCCATGTCACCAGCAATGCAAACAATGGGAATCCTGCAGAGAAAGGGGCAGAAAGAGCAACTGAATTCACAGCTGGAGTCTAGGCTCCGTCTAGAGTGGATCCAGAGAGCATGCGCTGGAACATTGGGGATACAGTCCTTCTGTCTCATTGGAATTTATATCCCCTCTGATATGTAGTAATGATACTTAAAGTGATATACAATATGTAATAG